>NW_017305987.1:1632654-1655250 GCF_001594115.1 Trachymyrmex septentrionalis | reverse complement strand
TCAAAGAGTATCCTCGCAACCCGTCCATTCCTTTTGCTTCTTTACCCACCCGCTGAACTTGGTTTGTGTATGTGCATGCTATGTGTGTGTGTGTGTGTGTGTGTGTGTGTGTGGGACGAACGACTTGCCATCTGTCACTCTCGCGAACGCGCCATTGGCTTTCCCGCAAGAAACGGAAAGAACGATTTTTCAAAGGTGCATCATTATCGTTTATCATTTGATGATTTCCTCCCCTTTTTCTCCGCGCAACTTCAAAGATTTGTCTGCCGTTCTCTCGAGCATCACGAGAGTACGTGATTTCCTTGTCGATCTGCCGTATTAAAATTCGAATCGCGACGTTTCAGTTTTATTAAAGAACCTCTTACTTTGGCTAAGAGGCTAATAGTAAGATAAATAAAAAAATCACAATACAGAAAGAATAATTTTGCTAAAGTATTTGTAAAAATGTTAATAGTTAGACACAACGTTGGAAAATTTGTAAAATTTTTAACACATTCACGGTGCGTTAAATTAACACTTGAACATGTTGGAAAATTTAACTCGAAAGAGTTTAACAAGAATTTGAGTGGATCGTTTCCGCAACACAATTAAGGAATGTTTTTTTACTGTGAGAAAATAATTTTGTTTGGCTTGTCAAAATAATTATGTAGAGGACGCTTAAACTAGTTTCTAGAACGTTAAAAACTTTTACTTTTGCATTCTAATTCCACAATTAATTTGATGGTCTAACATAATTATTTTCAGAGCTAAACTCTTTAATATTTCAGCAAAATCATTCTTTCCACGAAACGGTAGATATATACATTATATCCTATTCCTTGTGATCTGAATTATTTAAATAAGACAATCAATCACTAATAAACTGAATGTATTATAGGATTTTTTTAATTTCTCTCATCCCGTATCTTTTTGAGAATCAATAAGTTCATTTTGGAATCTCTTACTCTTATCTTTTTCACATCTATGGAATAACGGGCGTTACGTGTGACAGACGGTCGAAAAGGAAAACGATAGGGACAATGCGCCACTGAAAAATGACTTCTCCCTCTTCCTTTTGCAGAAAAAGACCTAATAACGCGTCCGCAAGAGCGACAAACGGCATGCCATTTCGTTATACATAAAGCATTGGGAACGAATCGAGAAAAGACCAGTTAGCTGGTTGACGGGTGTTTCTGCGACGAAGGCATTATGCGAGCGTTTCTTTCTTTTTCTCCGGGATATATGTGACGTGTGGCACGCAATATGACATACCGCATCGATATTCGATCTTAGAAATATGACATCTCGGTTGCCTCGTGTAACTATATACAAATACGATAAATATCGACATACTCCGTATGAAGGTCTTGATATTTTTCTATTCCTTTTAAAATGATATCTTCCGAGCGTTCGTCGAAATTAATCGCATACTCAGCAAGCTTCTTTGCGGCCGCGTACGTGTGGCCGATTCAAAGCGTATTTTCGAAGAAATTCTCGCTCGCTTTGCAGCCGCTTTAGAAAATGTTTATTGTTCCCGTACGGTTTCCTCATCCCGTTCACCGTAACGTCTCCAACGAAAAGGCTAAAGTGGCGACGTAATCCGCAAGGGCTGGCCTCTTGTGGCCGTAATGAACGGACCGAGGGACTTTCCCCATTGAATTCGCCTCTTAACGACTCCCATAAGTACCGAGGTTGAACCGGGATACGATTCCCCTGCGGGAAGACGACTTTGAACTTTCTTGCCGGAAGTAGCGTCGGAGTTATCTTGTCTTCTACTTCAACGTTTAAATCTAAAGAAATTATAAAAGAAAATTACCGATGGGAAAAGAAACAATATAAACTATGTGTGCGTGTTTGTGTGCAGCGCCACAATCAGCAATACAAACTAATTTGTGTTTTCAAATTTATTCTTATTTAATATAATTGAACGGTTTTTCTTGCATTCTTGTTATAGTACGTTTATCGATTGTGCCTTACAATATTTCCGCATTTTAATCGCAAACACACACGCCCTTCCGGTGGGCGTGGCTGCTGTGTGTCGAAGGGAAAATAACGCTGTTTTTCGATGCTCTCCTGACGAACGGCCCGTAGAAAAGCGGTCCATTCGACTTTTCATCACGTACGGACCGCCTGCCACGCGACAAAAGCGGAAAGAAATTACGGTTTGATGAATGCCCCTCGGGCAGCCAAGCCGCACCGCTCTCTCTCTCTCTCTCTCTCTCTCTCTCTCGCTCGCTCTCGCTCGCTCTCGCTCTCGCTCTCTCCGAGACATCGATATCCCCAGGGCCCGCCATTCACAAAACGCGAACAATACCGGGCGCAACAAAAATTACACGCTCATCTCGGTTTCGCATGATACGCCCCAGGCTGGTCGCGACGACGATTTCCCGTCGAAATCCCTCACTCCGTGACGCCGTTGCGTGTTGGGGGTACCGCTAACGTTGAGGGTTCCATTATGCGAACGGCCTACCAGACGTCACAAGGGTTACCGAAGAGTGACACCATGACTAAAGTCGTTATCGTGTGAAGTACATCTGCCAGCAAAACCTGTCGGTGAAGCCTACTCGGTACGTTCGATCCTTCTATTCGTGAATCCTCAACATTGACACGGCGCGCTCCGAGCATTTGCATTTTTCGCCAATGCATTTCTCAAACTTTTCGATCCTTCAAACCATCGAATTTGGGGAGTTCAAAATTGATCCTTGATCCCCGTCACATATTGAACTTGTACTCTCTCTTGGATTTTCCTATAGTCCAAGATTTTTTAAATCGCAACTATATTCTAATATTTTGAAAGACTTAAAAGCCTCGTAAAAAATAAATGTATAAACTAATATAAAATTGTTAATGATATAAATAAATAACAATCGTATTCAATTACGCATTATTTCTTTGAATTATAATGGAAGATCTAACCCTTGCACAATATATGGAAATTTTATTGTGATGTACACGAACGTATGCGTAATAACCTTTATTCTCTTTTAAAGTAATTTCCCTAGAGACAATACATAGTCTCAAGTAGAACAAAAGTTATAATAATATCACAAGTGCATAATCATGACTTAATAAGTTTATTTTTAAGTTCACTTTTTTGTATCAAATAATCTGCAATATCATTATGACTTAATTATGAATCTCTGTGGTCTACCTTCCGATTTAAAACATGTATGGCAATTCTTGAGTTTGCACTTATCGTTTTGAATCAGTCTCCCTGTTTCTCTGATCTTGCAGTAGATTCTTTTTGTTCCCTAAATTAAAGGAGGCAATGAAAGGGATTTGATTTGCAAACATTGAATATTTAGTATCGTTGTTTGTGACAACAAGATTTAAGGCGACATCCAAAGATAACTTTTCACAGAGTTTCCGCAAGTTGCATGGATGTTATTAGAAGTGTATTGTCTCTAGACGGGATTATCTTTAAGGACAATAAAGGTCACATGTATATTAATCAAGTGGTGTTTATTTTCTCAGAACATTCACCGAACTTTTATTAGCGCATAAAACTTGCGGATTGAGCAGATAACATGTTAAATCTTCCATTGCATTTTGACATTTTTTTTAAGATTCTTAAATGGAAATTGTTTGAATGTCTGTGTTTATTGGATCTGAAATGCCTTAGATACTAACGTCCGTATATCGAATTAATCTCCTTAGACTAGCGTATCCCCGTGGAACGAGGAGTTCGCGTGGCTGAGTCTCGTATAGTCAAGCTGTTATCGTCCGCGCCCACTTCAATTAGGTTCTCACATTGCTATCGTCGGCGCATCGACGTTGTCTTTTCTCCGGATAACCCCTAGGCCGTCAGGTGTAATCCGACGTTCTCCGTGCATTAAGCCGGTCCCTTATCACGGAGTATGCAATGGGTAATCGGTGTATGTCCAAGCATCGTCGCGTTAATCCCCTTACGTTAAAATTACGCGAGCTGCGTGTTCATCGAGATACCTCGGCTCGGAAAGTAACGACCTGGGAAGCGCGTCCGCTTCGTCGGTTCGAGCGCGATTAGCACGATCGAAAGTGCATTCGCCGATATCGAAATTCCATCGTGGTGCACAATTCGGCGTGGAATAATGTGTACTAATTTTACAGTGGAAAATCGTGCCGTTTATAAAGGGTTAATAAAGAGAAAGCGCGCGAGCGACGGAAAAAAAGGCGGCGATCGTAAATCGTTCCAGGAGGAAGATCGGACCGTAAAATTCCGCGGGGGAGGAAGGGGTTTTTATCGATTCAATATCTCTCTTTTCTACGATTGGCCGCTGCCGAGCTGGGCCGACAGAATCGGCATTTTTGAAAGACAAACGTGTTTTTTTTTTTGTGTATATCACTGTATTTTAGATATTTCTTTTTATTTGAAGCCTTGTAAATTCTTATAGAATTTCCAAATGTTCTAATTCCGGTTTCAAAAAGTCTGTCTTCATATCTTTTAACAGTCCTTGGATTTAGTTCAAAATTCTTCATTACTGTACATTTGTTTTTTTTTTCTCTTGGATTTCTTCTTCAAATTTTCTTTATGTCGCTTCAGCGCAAAACTCTTTCGAATTTAAGATTCATATGGATAGAACGATTTTGTTGAAATTTTTAGAGGATTACCATAAAACTGAAAATCAGAGAAATCAAAGAATTGTCAAGGAAATTGAAAATAATAAGAGAAATTAGAGAAAAGGCAGAGAATTTTGCAAAATTTTGTGAAAAAGTAAGCAGTCAATAATATTAGTAATAATTTACATTACTATCATAAATTGATTTCTCAATAAAATATTTAATAGTTTTCAAATCAGGACGAAAAACAAATTTCAATATTATTGAAAGTCAGGAAAAATCATGAAATTTTGTTTGACAATTGGAGAAGAATTATGGAATTCTAGAATGAGGAATTTGTGACAATTCTATTCTAAAAATTTAAATAAATATGGATCTGAAAATAATTTTATTGGATTATCAAAATAATTATATAGGTTACGCTCAAATCAATTGCTAGAAAGTTAAAATTTTCACAGCATTGCTCATTATACTTACGACTTTTTCATTATTAATTATTTTAATGGTTCAATCAGAGTGTTTCCAGGTTCGCGTTTAAATCAAGTTTTAAATGTAAAACTTCAACAAAATCATTCTTCCGATGCAGATTCCAGAAGGTGAGGTATTTTTTTTTGCTCTGTCGATGTTCAATTTCAAATATTTCGTCAGGCTGACAAATTCTCACGAATACTCGGAATAAATTGTAGATGTGCGTTATCTACCACTGTTACGGCAGCGAAGCGTACCGTTAGGAATTTCCGTATGGGCACAAAAGTCATCCTCTATCCAGCATTCACCATCGCTATCGGAACTCTATAATATACGCGCGGCGCGTTAAGGAAATTTAAGGTCGAGCCCGTGACAAGAGCGAACGCGACCGCCACGTCTGGATATGAGAGTTCGAATTTATCACGTGATATATCGACAAGGCATCGGGCCGAATTCCGTGGTCTCGTCGTGCCTTCGCTGTTATTACCGCTTCCGCAAATATATTGTATAACGTATGGACATCCTGGGATACGCGCCTCGGATGCGAGATTTAAGCTGCTTCGTACCGCACCGCCGCACTCGCGTAAACGACGAGGAAAAATAAGAAAGACCGACCTCTGTTCCCTTTCCTCCTTTTTCCCTCCTGCCGCAACCGCCGTAAAAATCGAGAAATCTTTCCCGATACTTTTGCCGGTACTCTACTTTCTCGTCCGGATTTTACGGAGTGCGGCCAAGATTAAGAGCTAATAACGAGCCGTTGTTATTTCCGAGCGGAGAGATAAACAGGCGTTTTGCTGGTCCGCACGCAAACGCTTCCTCGTAAAGTCATTAAGATGGCTTTGCGCGCGTGTCCTGCGTAAATCGGATCGCTGTTTCGCGAGGCGACGACGCTGGCTTAAATCGACGTGAGAAATAGAGGAAGCGCGTACAGAAATCGCGACGAACGTGCACCACGAAAAGCTGGCTAAGGGAGCAAAGCAGGAAAAATGGCGGCGTAGAAACCGGCTGCGCGACGTGAACCCGAAAGACAATCGATGTATGTGCGTGCCCGTGCAACTCTGCACGGTCTGGCGAAAAAAAAAAAAAACTGGAAGCTTCGGGATAGCTGCCCCGGATATCGTAAACGTAGAGTATGCTCGAATTCTCGGATATATCTGGAATTCTTAAACGTTATAATATTTTAGAAATACAAGAAGAGAGGATATCTTCTTTCTATTTCTCTCCTAGTTTCGACGACGAATTTCAAACATTACATTTTTTGGTTAATTTAATAACAAACTGTCGGATATGAAATGAAAAATTAATCTCTGCGAAAATATTTTTCATGGAAAGACCATCTTTTTCCATTCCCGATCGCTATTCGAGTTATTGAACGTATGAGAAAGATGTCTCCTGGATCATTTTCTCCAATAATTTTTCTAAAACATGCATTATACATCCAAAGAAAAGGTGCTTCGATTTAAAGAAATTTTCTTTGCTGTACGGTTAAAGAAAAAATTTCCTTGATTTGTGAATAAATTTCTTTGACTTTAAACATTTTTTTAATCAAATATAAAATTATTTGATTTAAAGATATCACGATTAGAACGTCATTTCTTGGATTTGAACATAATTTCTTTAAATCAAGTAAATTTTATTTGATTTAAACAAATTATTTAAAAAACAATGTTTAAATCGGAGCAACCTTTTCTCTGGATGTTCATGGGCTTCACAAAAATGCAATATCGTTGCCAAAAGGAATAAACAATCTGAAATGCGATATTTTTGAGCTTCGCTTCGTGATTCTAAAGTCAGAGAGAGTTCAACAGATTTCCCTTGTCCTCGTTAAGCCGCGAAGCAACATGTAGGTATCGCAAAATGCGATCCCTCAGACGAGGGACGGAGTAGAATGGGGTTGATTGCGAGCGAATGGGGTTGATCGTGTTTGAAAATAAATATTCCACTGTATGGCCGAACTGTGAATCTCAATTGCCGAGACTACGAACGCGAGCTAATCATCCGCTGAATCAGATCTTACTTAATTGAAAGGATCGAGCACGCTCGTGAGAGACCCCCGAGAGACGCAGAACGGTAGCGGAGCGAACGGGCGCGACTGTCGACGGGCTAATGAAGCGTATATTGCCATCCGAGACTCACGATTCCCATTGTACTGAGGTCCAGGAACACGAGCAGGAAGAAGTTGGCATCGCGGCAGAAAGATAGAGGGAAAGAGATGAAGAGACGCGGGAAGAGGGTCGGCGTAAAATCTGATGAAAGAGACCATCTCTTCCTCTTCCTCTGTACTCTCCTATCGCGTCTATTCAACCGGGTCCACTCTCGTTCCTTGCGGGCCGGCACAGAGAGACACACTCTGTCTCCTCGGGAAAAGCCGTCTTTTTGGTATAGGGACGACGCCCCCTTCATGCTCGGATAATTGTTAACTCAAAGGGAGCACAAAAGCCCACGTTTTACCTCGCTTTCCCCGGAATGAATCTGCTTGGTCGACTAGATGCGCCTGCATGATCCCCGGTATCGTCACGGGAACACGAGTGTTTCGCGGAATAAAGGATTTCTCGGCCTTTTCTTGCCTCCGCGGGCGATTATTAATCGTGCAAAATTCGAGGCAAGGGGCTTTAGCAAATTAGCCTCGCGGATAAACGTCGCAATTGTCTTTTGCACTCGGTATGATTACGACAAATATGGAGGAATGTCGTTCTCAGACGTCAATAATAATAATCAAGTACACAATCCTGGAATAATATTTTCCGTAAAATCAAATTAGAAGGAAACGTTCGGAAAATCGTAAACGTAATAAAAATAGACTGCGCATTTCTGTGAAATTTTCACTTCCGATTTAGAAATAATGACGCAGCTTGAAATACATTTATCACTCTCTATTTCTAAAATATTTAGTTTAAAAGAGATGCTGATAAACAGATATCTGATTTTTTTATGCAGAAAAAATGTTTGGTTAAATGGAATTACGGTGGAAAGTGAACGATCCAGAATTTTTATTAAATCTACTAGATTTCTGATTAAATCTACTAAATGTTGGTTATTTTATAACTAGAATTTTAATAGAAATTTTGTAAATTCAATTAGAATTCCGGATCGTTTATTTTCCACCAGAATTTCAGTTGATTCAACCAAACATTTTTTTCCGTGGCAGAGAATATGGAAATACACACAAAATATGCACAATCCTTTTTCAATAAGACATATTTCTATTTTGGTCTTACTCCCCAATCTGTTTTCTAAAAAAAGTATGCAATTGCAGAATACAATGTTTACTAATAAAATTGAAGAGCGATGTTGATATGCTCAATTCTTTCTAACGGAACATTATACGCTAAAAGGAAATACGCAATTTAGTCATCCATAAAGAGAATCATACTCTCGGTTATATAGTATTAACGAGTGCGCAAAACACATATTTAATTTCCGAATTTTGCAAAGATTCGGAAATTAAATATTTGTTTTGTCCGCGAATTAACGGTAAATTAACAGCGCGATGAAATTTCCGTCCTATTCGGAGCAGTACAATCGGTGGCATTATCCCTGATGCTATTTCCGCGGAGAAATCATCGTTCAAATCGCTAATTGATCGCGCGCTGTCGAAATCGTCTGACCTCTTTAGCGATCTCTCGATCAGCGATGAATCAGTAACGCGACTTGTTCCCGGCCATGGAGGCGGCGGATGATTCAGTCCGAGCGTGGTTTAGCTGCTTATCACGCGGCTAACACGATTGGACGAATTAAACTCACCCGTGATGACCGGCATAGCACAGTGCATAAGGTCGCCGATGCACAAACGCCAGCCTGGTACGTGCCTTCATTAACCCGGGACATACGCAACGCCAAAGGGCATTACCCGGGACGTGACGCGATAGCCCATCGATACATCCCGCCGGCCGTCGAGTTTTCGAGAGGCCGACCATGATTTATCGATCGTCCCCGCTGCCGTAGCTGGAGAGCATCTGTCCGAGAGAGAGAGAGAGAGAGAGAGAGAGAGAGAGAGAGAGAGAGAGAGAGTGAGAGAGATTTATGGAGTCTGAAACGCCAGGCGTGTCTGGTCGCAAGTAAAGCAAGACGGTTCTTATCTCTGGAGTTCTGTATCTTAGTTTAAGCGCGTGAGCCGTTCGTCGCGTCAAAAGTGAACCGTCGAGCGAGATCCGCGGAATTTTTTTCTCTACTTTTCCGAGTAACACCGAAAAGTGTGAAGAAAAAAAAAGTAACGGCGATGGTTTCCTCTCCGGGAAGGGAAAACCGGGCGTACTTAATCCCCGGAATTACTTGCGGATCCTTAATTAATTCTCCAACACCCTTCTCTTCCGCATTTCACCAGCGTGTTAAACGTGTGCATATATATATATATACGCGAGATGAGAGGAAAGAAAATCTCCGCAGGATGATTAAATTTTACTACGAGCCGTAGTCGTTGGTGGGAGAAAATCAAAGCTTGGGACGCATTTATGTTAAAGTCGAAATAACCACACACGCGTATATATTCAGTTTTGCAAAAAAAAAAAAAAAAAAAAAAAAAAAAAACCAACAGCGCTATCAATGCGTGCGTATTCAGGATTGTCACAAAACTGGAAATCGAGGAAATAAGGGAAATGTCAGAGAAATTGGAAACGATCAGGGGACGTCAGGAATTCTGCCAAATTTGTTGGAAATTAAAACTTCTTGGCTCTCTAAAGAAGTTTAATACGTGTATACATCGTACTTACCAGTTTTGAAATACTACCAAGCTAACTTAATAACTTAATTCACATTGTTACCATATGTTAAATTACTCTCTTAACAAAATATTTGACAGTTTTCAAATTAGCACGAAAATTCAAAATGATTATTGAAAATATCGGAACAAAATCAGGAAATCTTATCTGGAAATGTCAGAGAAAAGCTCTGGAAGTCTGGTGATGTTTCGGCAACTCTGGTATATATGTTGCACTTCGAATTTGTATATGATAATGTTGAATATTCTTGATCCGGTTTAATTAACCCAGCGTGGCACCGTCGCCGATAGGCGCGTCATGCCATGCTTATTACGCTGACATATATCGAACCGATCGACATTTACTCCCATCAGACACGTGTTAAACGTCATTAGCCCCGACAAGCGAGGACATTAATTACGCGGAGATCGGCTAAAGTAGGTACAGGTACCTACCTGCCTGCCTCAGCACACGCCGGCCAGCAATTCTCCCCCATTCCACCCTCTTCTACTACATAAAGACCTTCCATGTCTGAGGCGCATCGTGTGCATTTACAACCCGGCTCGTTACTTCCTTTTAGTACGTTGCCCCGTCCTTCCAGCCTGCACACTAATTGAAATATCGATTATAAAGTTACGAGACGTAGAACGAGCGTGGCTCGATTAACGGAAAGAACGAAGGCGGATGAGAATTCGCATTATCGTTGAGTCTGATCAGAATTCCATGTGAAATAAAATGATGTGTGCGATAATGTTGAGTATCAAATAATGTAATAATATCGAAAATAAGTATTATTATAATTAATAATAACTTCATTTCATGCAACTTACAAATTGGATTTAATGGCGAATGATGAAGGTTACATAAGTAGAAATAATATTGGAAATTTAAAAAAAGGGTCTTGTAATAAGGCGGTGCTAGTAAATGCGACGGCAATACAGCTGTTACAAGTACATGTAATAGACATCGAAATGAGGATAAATTGCAATGATATGAGAAGTAAGACAGGATATATTGAGAAGCATCTGAGCGGAAAGAGAAAGATGCTACATCAGAAGATAAGGAATTGTAATATTTGGCTGCATTGTAGAAGAATAAGGGGCACGAAATTTTATAGAGAATTTTATAGAGAAGGTGAAAAAGAACTGAAAGAAATCTTGAAAACGGGCAAAGAAGCACGGTGAAAATCTGAGTCAAGGTGCAAATATTATGGAGACAGGAAGGAGTATTGGAACGGACAACATTAAAGACAAGATAAATGAAGGATGAAACATCGTTACCGTTATTTAACCAGTCAGATTATTTGAACAAAGAGGTGATGAAATCATAATGATTGATTAAAAGAGGCCGTGAGACGTATTTCAAGATAAATGATAATAAAGTACTACTGATATGAAGTACGCTAATGTAACGTTTAAAGGGTCATAAAATACGCATTATAAATTATCAGAACTATGTAAACCGAGTGCTTAAGTTAAATGACGGAAAGATAAATCGATTTTTAACAACTTTCAATTTTTAACCGTTCTCCATATTTGGACAAATTCAGCAGTACACGTCGAATTACTAGGTTTTTTTTTTTTTTTTTCATTCGTTCCAGTCTTACGAATTTTCTAGTCATTACGAATACGTCGAGACATTTCCTCTTGCCGTAAATTTCTGCAGACACGAATAGCGGCAACAATGAACAAGAACCGTGCGAGCGCACATCCATCGATGCATCCATCAATCCATCCATCGTGCCGGATCTCCAAGGTCGTCGAGCACCCTAGACTATCGATCACCCCCTGCTCAGGCCTTCCGGTAATAGCTAATAAATTTTCTCCTTCTATGCACGCCGATCTCGAAGTCCCCTCTGAGATCCAGACAAACGACGTAGACGTCGTTGCAGCACTGACGCAGCCGTTTCCGCGAGAAAATGATAATTGCGATGTAAATGAAGGTGAAACGACACCGAACAAAAAGAAGGCTCTCCGGATTACAACGGGTTCTGAATCCCTAAGTCGCTAGATCTTTGAGACTCGCGAATTCGCAAAGTCCCGAAGCTCCGAAGCTCCTTGGCTCTTTGAATTATAGACGCTTGAGTTAATTCAGTTTTTGGATCATCGTCGAAGATTCGAGGTAAAACGGAGCGTCCATTTCTAATACGTATTTAAAATTAAGTCCCGCCATGATCGCGACAGATGATGCATACTGCATTGGATACGGTGAAACGGAGGAGCCAAATGAAATATGAATGAATTCAAAACTGCAAACGAATGACTCACCGATGCAGTCTAAAGGAAACGGCTGGCTTCCTCGCGATAGGCGGGAGCCGCAATTTTTAATCCCGATGAATCATATCCGTAACGAATGCTGAAACGAATCGCGCCGCATTCCGATTAATTCACATCCCACGTGACGGTTGGTGACAGCCGACGAATAGTGACTGCGTTTCGTCGGAAGTTGCTTTTTTTTTTTCCATGGAATGTATCGGACGACGATGAATCATTCTGTCCGTCTTGTCTATCGAAGCGATTCAGGACACGTTCCTCCTATATGGATAAATTAAAAAGAAGCCGCTTCTCCCTGCCTCTCTTTTTCTCACCATTCCCGTGAATTTCGTTTTTCCACCCTTTTTTTTTCCAGATTCCATTTAAAGCGCGCTCCGATAATAATCAATTCAATGATTTAATGGCATTCTCTCTCTCTCTCTCTCATTTGAACGCAAGGGTTTGCGATATTTGCAATATTTGCAATGTTACTCGCGTATTTCTTACAATTACATTAAAGCCAGCAATTTCATACGCGCGTGTGTGAAATTAAAAAAAAATAAATAAATACACGTACTCGTTCCGTACTTTTGCGTCGTAAGCGAACAAAAATCAACAGCGTCTGGACGAATAAAACTAGCCGGAAAAATCGAGGCGCTATTATTCTTTTCTTTGTTTCGAACAATGAGCCCGGTCTGAGGGGGTGACTGCATCCGGCGTGGAACAGCTAGATTCCGTTCTTGTGCGGAAATTATCGAACGACTCTGTCTAAGAACGGGGGAGGAGGGGGGGGGATGGGGGAATAAAAAAGGTCACGGAGCGAAAAAGAGCACCTTCGTCTTTGATTCGTTGAGTCGAGTAAAGAACGAGGGATTTCTTACGGATGTGGCTTTGACAAGTGGACGGTTGATGGAAGGATAGGCTATAACTTTTCTAAGTAACGATGGCGCGAAGTAACGATGAAATAAATAAAGTGCGGGAGAATATATATATATCCATCGATAATTATTTTATTGAAGTTACATTCTCTTAATAAAGCAATTCTAGCGTTATCTATCGAATATCGTTACGAGTTAACACAAGAAATACTCGCGTAAAAGCGACTGTAATTTTATCGCAATATCATTTAATTAAATATATTAAATCGATTGATAAGAAGAACACCGGGGTTAAGGACGAATATAGTATATCGTCGACGTAAAATACGTACCGTAAGAGACAATGAGTTCTTCGCTTTGTTATAACTGGAATGATTATTTATCTGTGGCTAAAAATAGGGAGGCTAAAATCGGGAGGCTGACCGTTATCTGTTACCGAGTAATACAAAGCTGTAAATAAATCGACGTCGGAAAATGGGAAAATCTGAAGTGAAGTTGGAAACACCCTTTCAGCGAAGGCAAATGGAAAATGTAAAGTTCATGAAGCTGGCCAAATGCCCGGGATAATTGCGTATATACTCGGGAATTGCTTAAACAGAAATTCACCCCCTCCCACCCCTCCCTCGTTTTACGCTACGCTACGCGTGCCCTCACGCGTGATTACGCATTAGCGTTCGTATGCGTGCGACGATAATAACGCATCTGAGCGGGACGCATTTCGCTTTTACCGCATCGCCCGCTAAATTCCGTTTACGCACCCCATGAAAACTTCCACCCCTCTTCCAGTCAACGACTCCGTTTCAACCCCTTCGCACTTCCGTCCCGTACGTGTCTTCCTTTTTTTGCAAGAATCGATTCGCTCCTATGAGAGTTTAATCTAGATCCACTAATATTTGCTTTTGCAGAATTCCCTACATATAAATTTTCATCTCGATAATTTATCGTGTTGCAGTTCGTTTTACTTTATTTCCGATAGATAATTTAAAATTTTCACGAGATGAATCACAAAAACTTCGCGGCGAAGTAGAGAAAGGAACGCTCGATTAAACTCTTTCGTGTGAAATTAATTGATCTTATAATTATTGTATACAACCTGCGTAGCCTTATATATTATTTCTTGGCAGAGAAAGCAAAATTCTTATTTTCCGAATTTCGCGAGAATTAGCTCGAACGAGGCTGCATTAACGTTGCGTTCGAAATATCTTTTAAGTAGAAAGTACGAGAAGTAAGAACAAACGCGCTGAAAGTAACAGGCGAAGGGCGCACGCGAATAAATATCGCGGCGTCTTTAAGTAAGGGGAGAAAAATCTCTGAAAAGATGGAGGCAGCTTTCACCTTGACGACCGCTTTTTCGCCCTCATCCCTCGATGCGAGGCCTCTCGATCTTCGTGCTGCTTTCGTCAGGAGGTTGCAGGTTCGCCGCGAAAAAGAGCTTTCCCACACAACTTGGCTGACTAACTGCGACTGGGCGGGATTCGACGTGTTTTTACTCTAACCTTGCGAAGCACCTGTGTTCGCGAAGTTAAACGCTATCGAAGTATTTCTTCCGACGAAAGATTTCAAAAACGTATTTAGATTTAAAGTTCAAAGCGAAAGAAAACTCGCTCGTTTAAAATCGTAAGAACTGTGCGGTATCTAATTCATAAATTTCGTATTGAGGTTCATAAACTTTCAGCATTAAAAATCTTCAATTCATAAACCTTCTGTATTTATTCCTTGAGGACTGGAACTTTATAACAAAGTAATTTATGGAAGATCCAGTTTTCTAAAAGTTTTTAAGGTCGCTGAATTCGATTCTGGTCTCAGGATTCTAAAATTCAAATTAAAAAAAAAAAAAAAACAACCTGATTATTGTGAAACTCGGTTTTAGGAGGTTCTTGGTATTTCCAAGTTTGAATGTAGTCTGAAATTATCGAATTTCAAAAGGATTACGATCTCCATGTAGGATCTATTGTCACAGGGTTCATAATCAGAGTTTGGAAGTCAGTTTGGAAAGCAGTACTAATTGTTTACGTATCACACTGACAAGCTTCAAATAAAGCGAAACTGGAAACTAGACGTTACTTCGCAATCAAAACTTCCTAAAATTGAGTTTTATAATAATCAAATTATTCTTTAAAATCCTATTCGCAGTATTGAATCTACCATTTTCGCTTTTTTTTTATTTTTTTTTATCTCAGATTCGAATAAAATGATATTATAAATTGCTCCATAGGCCAAGTTTCATAAAAATTGAGCGAGCAATTTAAAAATAAAAGGGAATGACCCCAAACGCAGGTCCACCGGTTGCCGGTTCACAAAGGGTTAAAAATGTATAAAATGCATCGCATGAGATATATGCATTATTGAGCGAGCGTTACGCATAAAAGCTCAACGATCGAAACGCTTCTCCCGATTGAAAATATGGCTGCCGAAACCGGATGCGGCAGTGATTTCATCTCATGACTGTCGAGCCCCTATCTTGATCTTGGCAAAAAAAGAGGCGGTCCTGCGGCGTATACATACACCCTGCGAGGGTACAAAAGGGACGCGTCGTCACCCCTCGAGACCGCAGCCAATCGAACGTGAGCGCAACATTTCGATTCCACGTTGCGGTTTACCTCGTGCACAAAGGTTCGCCTTTGCGTTTAAGTACGCAGGGATGAAATTTAATCCACAACACCCCTTTCCTGCTCAGCTTTGTCTGGTGGCCACAATAGGCGCAGCATCCGGGTTGATTTGCAAAGAGCAGCGATTTTGCGAGTCTGCGTGTATATGTTTTTTTTGTAATCGAAGTTTCTTAGTGGGTCAAACAGAATAAATAAATAGGATAGGATATTACTTACAATTTATGTAGTATATATATATAAGTACGAAAAATATTCATACAAGGGAAAACTATTTACTTAAACTATTTCCGCCGATAACGAGATTTATCTTCTCATTTTAATTATTACATTTTTTAGGTAAGATAATTTTGAGAAATGTACAATCTATTTTCTTTTTTGTTAGTATATTGTTATTTAATATTATTAATTAATATCAAAATAATTATTATTTAATATTTACTTTCTAAAAATAAAGTTTTTTAGATATTTATCTTTTTGAAAAACCTTCTTTTTAGATAGTAAATATTAATTCTTTTCTTGTGGTATATGGTAATGTTCTGTTCTAATATTAACAAAAGAGCTTTGCGAAAATAACTATGTTTATGAGAAGCTAAATTTCTCGATTATACGAATATATTTTGTACGCGTTCAAATAGTATAACTTTTTATTTTCACTTATTATTAAATGAATATAATATATTTTAATTTTTGCAGTAAACAAAATGTAAGGTCGATGGCTAAATAAACGAGCAAAGTTTATTTGACCATTATAACCTTACATTTTATTTACTGTTCTGCAAATAACGAGATTTTATCTTCTGTTTTTAACAGTTATTACATTTTTTATGTAAAAAAATTTTGAGAAATAAATGTACAATTTCCTTTATTCTTTGTTAATATATTATTAATTAATACGGCGTGAGCTAGATTGAATATATAATACCCGATCGATTTTGATTTAACGTTTAAAATTGTTACTAATTCGATTAAAATTTTAACAAACATAATTTTCTTATAATTCTGAATATTTTGTTTGTAGTTTTTATTTAGTGGGAGATCTGTGTCTTATGAAATATTTTTAGATAATACTACTTAAAATTAGTACAAAAAAAAATCTGTCGTATGTCACATCCTACCTAGCAGTCAAAGTTACAATTTATCATCTAGCTCACGCCGGATTAATATCAATAATTGTTATTTAATATTTATTTTCTAAAAATACGGTTTTTAAAAACAATATTTGTCCTGTACTTTTTGTATTCACTGTACGTTTAATGTGAAAATATTTAGATTGAAATAATCTCAAATTAAAATAATCGAGAACCCAAGTTTTTTTAAGCGCCTACCGTCTTATTATCGCGATGTGTAATTCTGGGACACATTACTTCTCGTGTCGAAAAAAAACCGCATGGGGATTGAACAGGCTTTAATCCAAATGTCACCCTTAACTTTTTCCCCAAGTGTTTTGCTAAATAGTAGTCTAGTAACCACTGGTATTAGTTGGCGAAAACATGAGTGACGATAGATGAACGGGGGAACCAGGTTCTCTGTCATTAAAGAAGAGCCCCTCGAGCTCCCTTAACCCTTAATCTCCCTCCCGTGTAAGAATACAGTGCGCAGTGTTTGGGCAACAACCCCGTCAACCGTCGTTACTTAATGAATTCAGCGCGTACATTGAAATCCATCAGCTCCATCCATCAGCGGGTCACTGGAGCGACAAGTTTTCGTGCCAACCCTCCTCATCGCTTTGTTGATATCACGATTTATGTGGATACTTGATCATGCAGATCTCTATCTATCTCTTTTATAGAGATTCTCTCGAAACAATCTTTTTGAAGATAACAGCGTTTATAAAGTACGGATATCTATTCTGCAGTTCTATTAATCCGTTTTATTTCTCGGAGAGAGAAATTATTTAATAATATTAAAAAATTACCGATATACATTTAATGTGTTGAATTATATGTATAATATTAATATTGCAGAAACTATACGAAAATACCAAAGTATCTTTCTATAAAATCTTTTTAATATTGGAAATTAATATATAATATTTATGAATATTTATTAATGTCGCATTTAATATTACATTTTATCGTGTAATTATCTGACATTTCAATCATTTCACGTGTACAATACCGCGAGTATAGCGACGCCCAGTTTTTTCGTTCCTTGTCACTCAGAAGGGAACGCACTCGTCATCCCTTATCCGTACCGTACCTACCCCTCGTATGTGCCGGCGTACACACGAGGTCATATTAGCGCTCGGTGTTTGGTCGACATCCCGACCGCGGTTGTTTTGTATATGGGACGTCGCCACCCCGCAAATCTCGTTACCCCTGTTTACTCTTCTGTCATGCAAATGAGTGTAACAATCGCGTTTCTTCGGTGGCGTCCATCCCTCCTGCCGGCTTGAAGGGGTGGATAGAAGAGGAGAGAAAAATCGAACGGCCGGCACCTCGGCGGCGGGATTTCGGTGATGCGGAAATCCGTGAAAGAATAAAATGAGAAATAAATAAATAAAATAAGCAACGCGATTTTCAGTTGATCAGTTATCAATCACTTTAAAATTTATTTTGCTACAAATTGACCTTCAATTTTACACATGTTTTCGTAATTATAATATTATCATATTAATACACATTCTAAATCTGTAGCAATGAAAATTTTACTGTTAACAAAAGTGAGCGGAGTACTCGCTTTTGTTAACAGTGAAATTTTAAAATAAATCTCTAATTTCGTGATTTGACATAATACTGTATATCTTTGCTAATGATAATCGTCAAAATTACCTTCGCACGTAATTCTCTATTTCTAATCTTCGAAAAACACGTTCCGATTTTATTCGACTACTATCGATAATCTAATAAATGCGTTAATAAATTGGAATGAACAGGCAAGTTAATGAACGCGTGAACACGTCGAAAACGGATTAAAACGGATTGTCCCGCCGAGCTGTTTAACTTTATCGCGTTTTAAGTTATGTCACGTCGCCAATTGATTCGCAATAACATTACTTTGCGCTCGTATATATTCCGGCATGCATCATTGACTTGTACAAAACTATTTTATATTTTTTTACGTACACGTAAAAATGCATATATTTATCAAAATAAATAGGAAGTATTGTATAAAAACACGCCGTTCCGGAGGTAGCATTAAATGTGTAATTAGATTTAATTTCATTTGCATTTCATTAATGAGCAATTCAATTCGATTCTTCTGCAGGGCGTCTGTCGCGCCGAACCGAAACAGAATTGACGTATAATTGCATACGTACGCAGTCATTCATTCGCAATTTGTTCCTTTTCTGGTGGCTCATCCTGTTATGTGTTCCGTGGTAATTTAATTCTCGGTGATAAGCCGTGGTCGCGCTTGCACATTGGAGGATGGCACAGAGGTTGACAGTAGACTCTCCATGTAATTCCGACGTGTGACGATTACAAAGGTTTATAAAACGCAGCGTTCCATCGCGCGAGCGTCGCGACGTACCCGTGATATTCCGCGAAAGAAGTAATGAAAAGTCGGTGCTAATAGCCGCGTTGCACAAAGCGCGCTCCGCGCAATTTCCTACCGCCCTTATGACCGGAACGTTCCTAGCAAAAAGCTCTCGGCGCGACGGCGATTTTATGGGCGGCGGAAATGCATCCGCTTCCGCTTTGCAGTTGATTCGACAAATGCGTCAATTTGCCGGGCCATGTCGTCCGAGCACCCGGCCGATTACGGCCGGGTCGGAATTGCGCCAACATTTGCATAAAGTTTGGCGAGCCGTCCGGATATTCCGACCACTTAACCGGCGCGTTTAATCACGGCCGAATACCAATTTTTAATACCATCCCTGTCGGCCATTGGCAATGCGACTTGGCAATTTAATCTTCGTCGTTGCAGCTTTAATTACGAATCACGGTAAAACTCGTTTCGCGTAACGCGCAGCTTTACGAGACTTTGTTATCTCCCTTATCCTCTTATCTCATTCTATTTCGCGCGTTTCTAAGATCAAGGAGAATAGAGGAATAAAATTTTTCCACGAAACTCAGTTACGCGCGGTGTGCTACTTAAACACGTACCTCGTAGAAACTTCGCAAACATACTCTCTAAATCTGAATCGGTGGATAATTACTGATTACCCAGCGGCATACTCACTGAGTAATCAGTGAAATTCAACTGGAAAAGAAAGGGAGTTTGAGCATTATATTAATTAAAATACCCATATTTGCACGTCACTTTTAATATGGTCAGTGAAAAATGTCTGATTGGATAATTTTGGTTGAAAATAGACGAATCAGAATTTTCTGGTTAACCCGATTAAAATTCTAGTTCAGATAACCGAAATTCTGACTGATATAATCAGAATCTTCTGATTCGTCCAATTTCAACTAGACATTCATATCGGTGATATATATATTGAATTTATTCACTAAAGCAAGTTAGTTAGTTTAGGTCCACGTTTCATTGATTTTTCAGTTGAATTTCACTGTAAATTTATTGATTTACTGTTACAGAGTGGCATACTTGTTCTCTAAAAATGAATCAGTGCATTATTACTGACTTCGGTGCTACATATAACTGTAATCATCAGCGAATCGGTGTATTATTAAACTAAAAAACAGTAAATATTTGCTGATCAGTTACAAGTGTATCACTGATGTCATTAATAATACTGATTCACTTTTAGAGAATGGATCTAGTAAGGTGAATGTCCCAATGACACGTATCTATATCCGGACATACATAAAGTTTATGATTATTAATCTCAAATACTTTTTTTATTACAATATTATAATATTTAATTGTATTTAAAGATTACAATTAAATTATAATATTATATTAAAAAAAATTATTTCAGGTTAAGTAATAATATAAACAAATATAATTTCGTGTAAATATTCGGATGTTTATCTTATCTCTCAATGATTATCTACTGATTCTAGAGATAAGCTTCTGGATAAGGATAAAACTCTATCGCTACAAGACTTGTTGGGGGCTACGTGATTTGTACAATATTCCGGTATTTACTTCCGGAAGATAGTACATTAATTCTAACGTTTGTGCATCCCTATGGCACTTGAAGGCAAGAGCCATAAAGCAGCCGGCAAAAATTCAAATTTCATCGGTTGCTTTACGAGCTGCCTCGTAAATCCCGTCCGGAGTGACTCCGCGACACCCGGTAGGGAAGGAACAGCAACGGGTAATCATGCCCTTCTCGTCCCGTATTCCCGGGTGCATTATCCTTTCTACCGGGCGCATTATCCCCGTAGAAATCCCGGGGAAAATTTCTCGCCTTCGTCCTCCGCCGCGCGTGATGTGATCCGCGATCGTCTCTGTAAACGAAATCTCGCGGACGACGCGTAGTCGTTGCCGTAATGCCGCGCGCGTCCGTGCAAACGACCAATAGCTTTTTTTTTCCCTTCCATCTCAGACGGCGATCTCGCCGGTCGCGATATTACGATGGCGATTATGCTGCTGCCTCGTAGAGGTAATAAACGACACGGTGATAGAGCGGCCACCGCGGTCACAGGTTAGCCTTTATATTGCTCGGCGAACGCAAAAGTCTCGAATTCTCGCATTATTCAAAGATGGTTTGATCTTTTAACAAAAACTTGCGTTTATCATCGTAGAGCTTCAGGCGCTCCTTCTGGCAATCCTTCTAACGGAAACCCTCGTTTTTCCAA
Organism: Trachymyrmex septentrionalis; assembly: GCF_001594115.1. Taxonomy (NCBI): domain Eukaryota; kingdom Metazoa; phylum Arthropoda; class Insecta; order Hymenoptera; family Formicidae; genus Trachymyrmex; species Trachymyrmex septentrionalis. The sequence goes on along the minus strand of NW_017305987.1, from coordinate 1,634,177 downwards.
CGCACCGTAAATTATCATTGCCCTTCCGGCGAAAAAGGGGCGGCAAGAATTATGTGGCGCGTGTAATACATATTATCTCGATGCATCTGGGCGTTCTTGCTCCTCCGTAGGTCGACAAGTCGATGCCATGCAGGATCGCTGTTCGCTATCGGAGGTGCGCGAGGTTAAAGCGCAAGATCGGCGGCCGTGGGTTGGGGAAAGCCGCGTTTCCGGGTCACGCATACGTGCCTCCTCGTGGACGGAACAATAGGCGAGTTTAACGCTTTACCGGTTAGAGCGCCGGGAAAACGGCCATACGGCGCTTCGAAGTGCCGCACGCGCGCGCGACCGAACAAAACAACGAGACGGAAACAAAACATTGGCCAGCGCGCAGCCAGCTGGACCGCCATAATTAATATTCAGGCATTAACTTCCCCGACATTCAACGGCGCGGCGGCGGCAGTTCCAAAAGCCTTGGGCTAATATTTTCACTTCGCAACTCGCTATTGACGGTGCGAACCGAATTTTTAATGAGCCGTAAAATTGCCGTATAAATTCGGAGGTATCGATTTTTCTATCAGCTCTGGCGCGTGTGCGGCTTTTAAATTTAAATACCGTACATCTCGCGATGTTGTAACAGAAATGAAATTTTTATTTACACGTTAATTTATTAATGTTTTATCGGTAGCGTTTTCTTTTTCGATTTAATTTTCGAAGAAGAGAATTTCGTAATAGCAATAAGTAGTATTTCCCGCTCATATTTCCTGTATGTAGCGCGCGCGAGAGCGCTTGTACTTTTTTCTTCAAAATTCTCGTGTATGCTTTCCACACCGCGTTTCGCAGTCCAGTCTCAACATCATAAGCCACCTTTGCATCCGGTGCAGTTCTCGCTCATCTTCCTTTCTCTCTCTTTCTCTCTTTGGCTATCCGTCCTCTCTTCTCTCCCAATTCTCTCCGGATGTCGACCTCCGGGCGAGCGCACAGCGGGAGGAGCGTCTTTTTTTTTTTTTTTTTTTTTTTTTTTTTTTTTTTTCTTTATTTTCCGTCCGCCCGTACTTTTTTTTATTTTTCTTTTCGCCAGGTGGCGATAAATTTGCATTTCACCCCCGGACGGTGGGACCGTTTTGTTAAACATTACCCGAGGCGAGGCGCGGCATATGGGCGCGTTCACGAGCGCCTGCTAAGAAGAAGATTATGGGACTACTGTACGTAATACGCGGCGTAACGCAGGGGCCCACCGATGGCGGTTTTGCGGCGACGAAATTATCCGCCGGCGGTTTACGTCCTGCGGATTATGAATTTTAAATCCTCATCACGGCACACAGCCGACGCCCGATCGTCCCGGATTATCCGCTGCACACGCGCAAAGAAAGCGGATGCATTGCATCCACGTATGGCAGGACAGGAGTGTTTCGGAAGAGAAGCTGTTCAAGGGACCGAAACGCTCCGAAACGACTTTATCGTTCACATTTTAGACACGCAGATGCAGAGTCTGCGTGCGATCTATACGTTAAGGGGAGAGTTGTCGAATGCGTACTGGGCAC
>NW_017305987.1:1626261-1632443 GCF_001594115.1 Trachymyrmex septentrionalis | reverse complement strand
ATAATAATAATAATAATAATAATAATACAATTTTATTATAAATTTTTGTATCTTTATAAAAAAGGTAATGATTTACTGTAAAATATTTTATATTCATTGTATTTCTATACATATATTTGCAATTATTCTAAAGATTAAATCGATATTTTTTATGAAAGCTATCAAATTTCATAAATCATACCACTATATGGCAGATAATTGATAACACTAAAACTAATTGATATGAATACAAATGTCATTGTAACGATAAATTCCAGTGTTTTAACGTCCTTGTCTTTAAATTATTGTTGTTATTTAATAATTATTAGATATGAATTTGTTTCGATAAATTATTAAAATTAGGTAAGTAATTGTTTTTTAATTAATCTTACATCTTTAATTATTTTTAATTATAAATTCAGAACTTTTAAAAGAGATCTGATTTAGAAGACCTTATATGATTGCTTTTTTCAGCATATTACAAAAAGACTTATAACAAATTAATTTGTTATTGGTGAAATTAAACATGTATTAATAAGTAATCCGAAACATCAAGTTACAATTTCCATTTGTGTATAAATCAGTAATAAATAGAAAATGTAATAAAAAATAGTTTAAATGGTTTAATACGCATTTGGCACCTCTTCCCTATAAAGATTCAAAAATCGCTATAAATTTTGCAACTCGGAGAATTTATAAGCTAATATATCCGTTTTGCTCACTTATTTTAAAACTCACAATCATGTGAAGAAAAAAAAACATTTGATCTTGTATATTCATGGAACCGATCCGGAAATCCATACGATTGTAATAAATCTTAGCATATCCAGTTATAAATCTAAGATATTATACAAAACTCGAGATTATCTGACTACTTTATTGCTCGCTTCAACTTTACGCGATCGATTATATTATTTCTTGTAATATCTCCAATCGTTAACACTAGAAGTACTAATACTTGTTACTCACTAAAAGGAAACCATGTGAATAAACTATTTTGAAAATAAAGAAAATGGTAGAAAATTAAATATTTCATCAGCATAAAGAACATAATTGTAAAGTCAACAAATTTTAGAATCTTATCTTTCATGTAAAGTAAATGTATCAATTACACTATAAATTTCTTACAGTGAAATTTCATTCCAAGAAAATGAAAATACAATCACCCTTGAAAAAACAATGAAAATATTTCACTTTTTGAAAAGGAGTGACAATTTTCACTCTTCTTTAAAGTGAAGAAAGACTCTTCTTTTCACTTCAAAAGAGTGAAGATCGTCACTTTTTTTCAAGAGGTAAAATATTTTTCAAGGATGGTTGCATTTTCACTCTCTTGGAGAACAGACATGACTCCATTGGACAAAGTGGCAACAATTTTTGATATCAAGCTTTCAGTGATACGACTTTAAATAGATTCATCTTATTAAATTTTTACAAACAATTTATTTCGAGATTTAAGATGCATTTGAAATTTTCGTCATTTTGTCCAATAATCGGGACGCGTTCGCTAACTTTCCACTGACTGGTACATTTACCTCAACTGATTATCTTCCACCACACGCAACCGTTCGGAAAGGAACATACGCATTGTCTTTTTCGGCGATTTATCGACATACGGATGGCTTCTTGCCACAGATGCAAATTTCTCGTTCTAATTAGCCATTCTGTCGAGGGCGCCCATGCGCGGGGGTCAAGTTAACTGGATAGCGGTCGAGAAAAGGGTTGGGCCCGGGTTCAAGCTTCACTAAAATAGTGCCGCGAGTAGCGCGTTGCGCCGAAAGAGAGAATTCATAATTGGCCGGCCGTTTGTTCAGCCTGAACGTTCCCGGCGAGTTGAAGAGAAGCTTAATTCGCAACTGCCACGACGCGAGTCAGGCAAGAGAGACCGAGCGGCGCGAGGGAGGAATTAATTTGGTGGTTCGAAGGAATTTAATGGCACCGCAAACTCCCTGGTAACTTTTATTAAATTAGTTACGATCTGAAAAAAGTTGAGCATTTTACCGAGAGGTAGATTTTCTCCGAGAGAATGGACCGGTTTCGCTTAGGCGTTTTCAATTCTGCGAATTCTTGGAATGCAAGAATCTTCGCAATCGGGTTGATTATTAAGTACATAAATCCGGGCGAGTGCAAGAAAAAGAGAAAGCGCTAGCGTAGAATTAAAGTTTCGCAAATATGCCACGTCTCGTTAGGAGGAGCGACAGCGAGTCGATTTTTCTTTCGATCACGACGTCGCCAGGCGAGATACCAAGTTTCGACGAAAGGAAAGCGCCAAAACAAGTTATCGCCTTCCGTTTCGGCCTAGATTTATCGACGCAGGAACTTATTGCGCCTCGCCGACCTCGTAAATCACAGCCATTCGGTGGTATCCGGCGTGTGGAAGTCTCTTTCCGAGATGCAGGATCATTGTTACTACCGGAACGAGATGAGTGTGCGGCGGAGGCCGCAATTGATCGGAATTAAAAATAAAGAGAGACCGCGCTGGCTAATGATCCAATCAGTCGATATGCTGTAAACTCAATCGATAAGGAATTCAAATCAAATTTATATAAATCGCGCTAGTTATCGAGTTATCGCGATTCAATGCTCCAAATGTCGCGAAGTTTTTGGATTCTGGTGCAGATCTTGAAGAGTAGAGATCTATTGCAGCACGCAATGGAGAATACGGGAGCGAGAGAACGTCGGAATTAAATCGTAAACTTGCACGAGCGATTTACAAATCCGAACGCTGTGATTTCGAGAACTATAACTTTAGGAGCACGTAGTCTGTCAGGTTCTTCTCGGGACAGAGAGAGAGAGAGAGAGAGAGAGAGAGTTCTGGGCGAGAAATGCGTTTCGATTTTTGCAGATGAACGATGAAACTGGACTCGCGATGTTAACCATAAGGGAACGTAAGCCGATTTTGCTTTTTCTGTCGCTTCTCTTTCCCTCACGTCTTGCCTCTCTTTTATCAAACGACATTGGCGGATATTTACCGGATGTTGGTTGAGATTGTGCGATACCAGTGGGGTCCAGTAGCAGGTTACCCTGAGAAACGTAGTGCTGCGGATTATCTCGATCTTTACGACGTTACTTTTCGGCAAAGCCCGCAGGGTTAGAGATTACGACCCACGGCTGTCGGCGGGCTGTGTGCCCTCGAAAATCATGAAATCCCACGTGAATCCGCGCTATATACCAAACTGACCGTCCTTCGGGGTCACCGAGCCTCTGATTGATCAATCGAAGAAGAGGCGAAGTCGAACTGGCTTGTTCAGAAACTTCGGCGAATACTCTAGTGTTCAAGAACTCGACTCGTCCTACACTGTCGGAGATCAAAGGAACAGTGACAACCAAATACCAAATATCTTTGAGAGTTAAATAACGTTTCGTTATTTTTAACTTTCATGGATGTTCAAATGTAAATCAATCTGTAGTTATAGTTTTATACACTGAAAAAAATGATGTTGTTTCAACAGCATTATTTTAATGGAATAAGCTTGTTGATTTAATAATAGTATTAATGGAATAAACAGCATTTTATTGAAACAAGAGCACGACATATTTGTTTCATTAATGGTGTTATATGAATTAGCAAAATTATTTACAACATTAAAATAATGTTGATGTATTATTCTTTTTCAGTGATAAGTATCGTCCACATGTACACATTTAATAACTAATAAACTAAATTTCAGTCAAATTTAATATATTTTCTTAAGTTAAATTGCTTAATTCCAATGTTTTAATCAAATTAACGGGTATAATTGGGTAAGGTCAGTGGCGATCTGTAGAAACGGTTAAAAAGAACTTAAATTAGGTGTAATTTGACATTATAAATTTAACAGCGTGAAATAAGCTTATATTACATTTCCATTAGTACGACGAACGTGCGGTGCACGTGCAAAGAGTAAGAAGAAAATGCAGCCGCCGTGAGAAGTGTTGCCGCGTCATTAAACTAATGATACAACCCTGTCGTGAATGAATGTTTCACGTGAGTGGTGGAAACATACTATATGTCGGGTAAGCACTGTAAATGTCATAAGATACTATACACGTCGATAGCTCGTTTTTCTTGTCGAATTGCATACTTCAGTAGAAAGCTCTGAGAATATTTGAAACTCGTACATTTGTGAAGACTTATCAATCGTAGATTTTCCGGTAAATCGAATCATGAGGTTTTTATTTGTTGGTATTATATTATAAATAAATATGCAATGTTATTCTTATTCAACATAATTGCATTTCTTGTACATATTTTATCAGATATTCTAATCGTCATCTGTAGATATTATTTTTATCGTTATTTAGCTATTGGTTAGAATATGTGTACGTAACATTTTATTTTATATCTTTATCTTTTTCGGAACATACGTGTGCTTCCATGGCGTGGCGAAGAAGTTGAATTTCTCATAACTTCGAACTCTTGACGGATGAATCGTATTTCTAACGAAGAAATACATTTAATATTATAGATAATTAGAATGTTCTAATTTCTTGTGAAAATTATTAGATTCATTAATGAAATAATAACGTATCCCTTACTTAATTTTCAATAACGAAAGGATGATTTGAGGGTTTCATTATTGGTTAATGCTAGAATTTTTAATTAAGAGAAAATTAAAAGGATCAATTATTAAAAAACCGAAGGAGATGATTGAATACATCGTGTTGAATAAGTTTTCAATATTTTTTGTGATAAAACGTGTGTAACTTTTACATTATTAATTGCATAGACAAAAGTAGTTTCGCAGTAAAGTGAAGGCTTTTAAATGATCATAGTGACATAAAAGGAAATAGAAATTTCGCGAGTATTAAAATTGAGATTGATATAAATTATCCTGCTTCAATGGTACAAAAACAAAAAAAGTTAAAATATTTGTAATATTGCATGTGGTATTTTTTTTTCAATGTTTATTGGGTATACAAAAATTTGACTATGATGACAAAATATATATTTCTGTGAAATATATTTTATTCATTGTAAAACAAAAATAAAATAAATCATCCATTTGCTAGAAAGTAGGGATAAAATTTTACTTCATCGTATTTAAACAAGAATTCAATGAAATAAATATTATATCTTATAAATAAATTTTAAATAAAATTTATTTATAAGATATAATATTAAATATCGTTTAAAATTTTAAATATATCGTCTTCTCAAAAATATTGTTCAAAAATGTTACTTATCATAAATAAGATATGCGTTTAACGGTTTATTTAGTATTAGTAATTGAATTAATATTTAATTGCACGATACGCTCTGTATATTCTGAACTTCGAAATCTCTCTTGATTATTAAGATTACCGAATCCTAAAGACCCCGGGACGTAGCATGAATCAAGTATGTCGTGCGCAAGGATCAAAATGTTACGGAGAGTCCTCTGAATGCCGCTCTAATCCGGCTCTTGATATCTAGCATCGACGTCTCATCCAAAAGCCCCCCGTCATTGCCCGTTCCATCTTAGGACATTCGCGGCCGTCTGAGGAGCAATTACGGACGACAGAAATGCAAACTCAGCCACTAAGGGACGCGACGTTACGAGATTAAGACGAGAAAGGCACGCGGCGTCTCTCGCGATAGAGAGAAACGGCACACACAATCGCTGGACCCTAACAACATCCATCAACAAGATATATGGTGTTCGAGGAGATCCGGCGCCTCCGTTTCCCTCGGATCGGCCTTCCGCGATGTCTGGGAGCTCGCAGGGTGCACGGAAGCGTCATCGTGTCTGCTTGTGGGCGGCGCCGAGCTCTCCTCCTCCGGGGGAAAAGCAGGACAGCGACGGAAATTACTCGTCTTCGTATGTTTGTTGCAAGCGACTGGCAAAAATCCCCGCGAAGAAACGCATTAACGTAACTGGAGGAAAGAGAAAGAGAGAGAAAGCGAGAGAGAGAGAGAGAGAAGGGGAGAGAAAAGAAAGAGAGAGAAGGAGTAGCTTGCTTATTTTCTTGTCGGATAACTGTCGCGGAGATAATTAGTAGATGCTCGCTCGGCTCGGCTGAGGAGTGCTCGAAATCGCTGCTCCTCGCAATTAGAGTCGAGTCGCCGCGTTAATTTTGCATTTAATTCGAGATACTTCGAGGATATTTCCTTGTTGGCGGACGTTAGCAAAAAAGTAAAGGGACCTTCGCAAGTTTCTCAAGGTGCAGATGGACACTGCTCCCGCCAACTCCTCGATACGATTCGCTTTAATAAGATTGATACATTGCAATGTTAGTGTCTTTTT
>NW_017305987.1:1624973-1626161 GCF_001594115.1 Trachymyrmex septentrionalis | reverse complement strand
ATACACGCTATCGCGCTCATTGCAATGTTAGTGTCTTTTTTCTTTTTTCTTTTTTTTTTAATATTATCAGCCTTTCAGAGATGACAATTCCATTATTGATACGAGCTTCGTTAGCGCGAACCTGCGATAATCGTTTAAATCCACGAAACGAAGTTACGTCTAAATTATTAGCTGAATCTATTTAACGCAATTGCGCGTGAAGTTAAATTTTCACGGATTTTCTCGTTCGAAATCAAACTCGTAACTCGAGGCGATCGGGGTGCCGTTATTTAACTTCGCGCGACGCCGTTATTTGACTACTTCGATATTCGAGCGAGTCACTTAGGTCGATTCTCGACGCTTCAAGCGACGGCGCCTCGAGAGGAGCAGCGCGCGAGAGAACGCTCGCACGACGCTCGCACGAGAGAGGACGGGGCTTTGTATTCGTTAAAAGGGAGATCGCCTTGAGCCGTCAGAGTGTCGAGACCTTTTAACGGACAATTCAGTCGAGTTAATTGTCCCATCCTGCGAGGAGTGAGTCAGGAGCCTGCGGGTCATGGGGGCCGCGAATTCTCCTCGGAGCGCGGATGTAATTCACATTGTTAGTTAAAGAGGGAAAATGTATATGAGAAAGAATAATAATTATTCTGACACAAAGCCAGAAAGTAAAAAGCGTTATGAAGAAAAGATGTATACGTACACATAGTCACCACTTTACACAGCTCCAGGTTTATAATTTACACATCTCTTTATCCACGCATTCTTTGAGCGACTCGTAGTCGATTCTTCTTGCCTTATCGAAAGCATTTATCACTTATGTTGTCAACGATCGCTGTTCAGTGTGTGTGTGTGTGTGTGTGTGTGTGTGTGTGCGTGTGTGTGTGTGTGTGTGTGTGTATGGAAAGTAATTTACATTTAATATACGGTTTTCAAGAATGATATCGGTAGCTTGTTTTGAGATAGCACGCGTTTTACAAGCGTCGCATAATTCCTCTCGGGTTTAACGTGGTAATTTTGCACGACAAAGAGGCGTGCAGAAAAAAATTACTTTACTCAATGTAATGCCTTCTTAAAGGATTTACTTAGATAGAGAGACAAGATAATTACGCCGTATATAAATAATATTAGCTGACACGAGCCGCGCGTAATGACACCGGAGTTACTTTTCATTACAAAGACTCCCTTTGACTCGCATGTCAGCGCGAAAAT
>NW_017305987.1:1624142-1624873 GCF_001594115.1 Trachymyrmex septentrionalis | reverse complement strand
TAGATAGAGAGACAAGATAATTACGCCGTATATAAATAATATTAGCTGTGACACGAGCCGCGCGTAATGACACCGGAGTTACTTTTCATTAGAAAGACTCCCTTTGACTCGCATGTCAGCGCGAAAACTCCGTCGCGCTGAAATCCGACGTAGAGATCCGACAGGATCCAACGGAATGTCGCGTCTATGAATAATGCATGACGCGACGAATTTGTTACCTTAGTCTTCGCATATGAATAAATTTAATGCTTTCCCGTATCGGTTCGAATCCATGCTTTTCGCGAGCCCGCGAGATCTGTCTCGCGAATCTATATTTGCACGCATAGAAAATCTTTAAATGCATTGGCATAGATTTAGTATAAAGACGGTCAAAATCCTGTCAAATTACTGTATTTTACTGTATTTTGAATATCTCCTCAGAATCTGCGCGCCGTGAAATATGTTCCAAAGTATAATTAAGATATTACAATTCACATTAAAACTTTAAATACAAAGCGCCTTCCCGGTCCGAGTGTTAAGATGTTGAACTACTATCTAATATACATTCAATGAAATTGAATTAATATTTCAGAAATAAATTGAGAGCCGATGAAATTATCGGATTCACACAATCAATCTGAAACAAATAATCCCCCCAAATTCTCCCAAATCTTAAAAAACTGAAATAAATTTATTGCGAAAAATATACTATATATAATAATTCACATTAAATTGTTCGAAAAATAAAGAAA
>NW_017305987.1:1615208-1624042 GCF_001594115.1 Trachymyrmex septentrionalis | reverse complement strand
CTATATATAATAATTCACATTAAATTGTGACAAATAAATTGATAAAACTTTTTTTTCCTGCGTTCGAAAAATAAAGAAGACATATTTTTGTACTTTAAATAAATTTATATTTTCTCTAAGAACAGAAGAAAGAGAAGAGAGAGAAGAGAGAAGAGAAAGGAGTATTGCAGAAATTAAATCTCAATATAGAAATAATCATTTAAAAAATGTTTAAGATGTTACAAAAAAATTTATTCTTTTTTAACATAACTTGTAATCAAATCTATGATTTACTTCAGGGATTGAAAACCTCCGTTGATAGTCGTATTTTGCGGTGTGCAAAGTTCTGTGATTCGCATTCTTTTTATATCTTTTCTTCTTGAAACAAATATCTTGGTTGATGACTGCCGAAAACTGTGCACTCTTTTTACGCGAAGTCGGCAGATCCGGAAAAGTCAATGACATCATGGATCAGCGCGGATCAAAGATTTTTATGAGCCGTATCTTCTACGACATCTTGAAGCTGCTTTTGCCGTTCGCGTCAGCTGTCTGGGCTCTTAAAGTAGCGTACGGCGAAAAAGTACTATACGAGCAAAAAATTACAATATACACAGATAATTTAAACGTGCAAATACTAGTTATATGCTACGATGCAAATATCGCTGGTGTATCACGAATGAATATCGTCTACGCTTTTAAATTAATGAATGCTGTCCAAACATCACTGCTTTCATTTAGAGTATACATTTGTTTAATTATAACTTTGCAGTTCGTATTTTGCGACATAAGTGAAAAATAATCTGATTTCCACGACTATTAAAGTTCAAATTAGCGACCATGTAATGAAAAATAGCGCGTGAGTTTAAAAATTAATGTTCGTTCCTGCAATGCAGATTAATTTTAATCTCAGTCCAACTTACTCTTTATCTTTATCTAGCTCTAAGAATTAGAAAAAGATGAAAAATAAATTGAGCCGAGATTAAAGTTAATTATGACTTCGTAGTATTTTGCGATATAAATAAAAATAATCTGAGAGTTTCATGAATGTTAAAATCCAAATTAGCACTTACAGGGTGTCTGTTAAGTAAGTTCGAAGTTGTGTTAGGGATGTAGAATGGGTCAAGGGAAAAGAATATAGAACTCTAAGAATTTTGTTTCAGAATTTTTCATCAACTTTTCAGTACTGCATTTTCTTATTTTTATTATCATGAAAAAATACGGTATTAAAAAATTCTGAAAAAATTCTCAGAACTTTATGAGAAGAAAATAAACAATTTTTGTCTCTTACAGTTTTTCTGTAAAGTAATATAGTATTTGAGAAAAAAATTATTAAAGACCAATATCTGGCAATTTTTTGTAATTCTTGTTAACTATTGCAAAAATTGCAAAATGGTATAAAACTTTTTTGTTCCCCTTGACCCATTCTACGCCCCCAATGCGGCTCCGACCTTACTTAAGAGACGCCCTGTATAATAAAAAACAATACGTGAGTTTAAATTAATGCTACATTGATGGAAACGGGCATAAGTGTCTAAATTTAGAATCAACACAATCTGACAAACGACGAACTTGAGGTATATTATGTAAGTTAATAGAAGTTACTCCTTGACATTTATCATGCATTATGCGTACGGTGATGCATTTAGCAGCGTCTCCTGTCAACGATAGGTCTCTCGAGAGCGCGATTGCATCAAGGATTATTATCCTGGCGGATGATAGATCCGGAGTTGCAAGCAAGCACCATTTTAGAACGCTGTTTAAAGCGCCCTACACTTCCGTGAGCATCAGAAAAGATTACTTAGAAGCATCGTCGTCATCCATTCGTAATTCCTTCTCATTTCGTCTCGTAGCGACGCCATACGATGCGTCGCGCTTCGCGAGCGTCGTTCTGCCCCGTTTATTATTTAGTCACCCCTCGGGACATCGGCGCTGAAAAAAGGGAAGCGGTAAGGGAGCGAACTAATCGCGAGCGAAACGAATGAGATGGTGAGCTGCAGCTATGAATAAATTTCGCCACGAGCGCTTCGAGAACGTTGCCGGCAGCGTATCGCTCAAACTAGCTTGTGTAGACGTTTCCACTTTTTCGATACTTCATATTCCATTGCAGGGATCATTAAAGGATCGGGGAAAGAATATTAAAAATAATCTCACCAAAACAATCTCACGGAAAATTCTTTGCTTGCGGATGAATAATGGAGATAATATCATGCTTCGGATATTTCACAGATCTATAATTATTATTTTAAATCAAGTTGGACCGAAAGAAATTATTTGCATCATTCATCTCAAATTATCTGTAAATGTATGTATAATTTTAATGAATCGGTTCTTAAAACGAAGAAATATTTCAGGATAAATTTATTCCTAGCATCTTTAACTGAATACTACAAGCACTGTTAGAAATTAAAGAAGCAATGGTAACCCAATTCCTTGAGTTAAATAACATTTTATTATTTTTAACTTCTTATGTGTCAACATGTAAATCAATTTATTTCTGTAGTTAGTTTCAAAAAGCAATAATAATCCAATTTCTTGAGTTAAAATTTTGTTATTTTTAACTTTCATGTGTGTCAAATATAAATCAATCTATTTCTACAGTTAGTTTTATAGTAAACACGTCCGTGTTTATTAATATATGCCCTTAGTAAACAAACTAAATTTGAATTACATTGAAAACATTTTTTAATGTTTTCTTTATTGTTCTAGTTCTATATTGTTTCAGTTAAATTAACGATATATCAAATAAGAACAGTAGCGATTTACAAAAGTGAATTTAAAAATAATTTAAATTGGGCGTAATTTGACATTATGAATTTAATAGTGTAAATAGAATGTATTTTTATATTCAATAGTAATTTAATTGCTCTCAATCGTCGATGTGATCAGGATTGAAATTATTAATTCTAACATTTCTCAAACATCTATTGAATAATTATGTAATATTTCCAAGTTCATTCGTTAGATTATTATATCGTTTATTCTCGCTGGAGCGAAAGAATAACATTTAATTAGAAATGAAAATTTTTTCTCTTTGAAGACAATTGAGTGAAGGTGAAATTGTTCACGTAATCGTTCTGAGAGAGAGCAAAGGTTCTGATGAAAGATCGAGAGACTCAGGTATCCATTTCTGCTGCGGAAAAGGAACGGCCATTCTTGTGGGGTATCATCTGCCGGAGACGATGTCCCAGTAAATTGGAACGGAAATTTGCCGGTGGAATGGACGACGGGTCTTGAGAAGAAGGAGAGAGAGAGTGAGAGAGAGAAGGGGGGTAAAATGGAGAACGCTGTGACGTGCGATGGTCGCAGTTATCCCACGGTGCACCAACGAGCGTTTGCTCTCGCACTTGATTGTACGGCGTAACGAAGTAGAAAGCACTCACCTCCGTTGGTTCAAACGGAAAACAGGAAGTGCAGGTGGTAATTCCAAGACACGCTGCGAGGGCCTTGGAGTGCTTCCACGACCCCATCTTTCGTCGCATCGAATGTTGGCGTTTCGACATGTAAATGGTAGGACGTGATCGTATCTTGTGATCTCGACCGAGAGTGCACGAATGTTTCTTACAACGGTGAGATTCATTAGATTAGAATATTAAAAAAGTCTTCTTATACGTTTGCACATCAAATTAGCCACTCGGTACTTGGCGAAGCTCCCGATCCTTCCTCTACGTTAGCGGGATTAGAGACGTTGTGGATCAGCGAATTCTCGGTTTCTTCAGTACCCGGATTAGGGGACATTGATCTCGGGATCTTGACTCCCCGAATGTTGTCGTATTTCGAACACTTTAGAACCGTGCATTTCTACCGTCTACAATTCTGAATTTTTTTAAATTAAATTGGAAGAGCTTTTTTTCTCTCTTACTCAGCTCGGATTTCTCTCGACGCTTTAATGCGGGTGATATTAACCGAATAACGAACAAGTTGTGCAACGAACCGAGGCACGATGGAGAGAGAGAGAGAGAGAGAAGGAAAATCTAGAGAAGTATGATCTATCGACATGTCACGATCGCGGAGCGCGTCCGGCTAGCTAATGGCCGTGCTACACGTCGCGACGATGGCGGCCAGCGTGGAACGTAGTCGCGTACAATTTTGCACGATATCTCCACATTATGGCTCGACCGTATTATAGCGTGTAATGGCCCACGCATGGCCGCATTTCGGTGCAGCCAGCGGCGTGCATCGACTGCGCCGAATTGACACACACCGCGCATGACTTTGCGTTACGGCCTGGCGCCTTCCTTCCTCCAGGAGCGGCGACGCGCGTCCTGCCGTTCTCTCGCGTGTTAACACGACCTAAGCCCCGTTGGCGAGGTCGGGGGCCAGAGGGTTGTCACCTGACAAGGGTTCAACACCTCCGGCGATACGTATCGCGCGTCTAATTAATACAGCCGACGAGACCGCCGCGGCGTATCGGTCTGTCGCGGTCTCAACGCACGCGCTCCCTTCGCCAATGCCGACGATAAGCTCCCGCTCGTTAAACTGTGTCGCGTAATTTTTCCAGGCACAGGGTAATTTTTTTTCGAAAGTTAAGAGCGCGATTAATGTAATGGGGAGAGGATTTTTTTTTTTTTCTAAAGAACGATTACACGGGAAAAAAATGTTCCTGGCTACAGCTAATTCTGATTAGCTGAAATTGCATTAGCTACTATAGCTGTGAAATTTGCTAACGCATACATACAGGGGATTTGCTGCTGTAGTTAATATAAGGACGTGATAGCAAATGTGCATGTCTGTTACAGATTAATTTATTTAGCAACATGAAGCTAGTTGTCATAGTTATCGGATGCGTTCGTGTAAAAGAAAATTGTCTCTACCACGGCTAAATATGGTTTGCTGAAACTGCGCTTGCTATCAAATTGTCTGCTATACAGAAAACGTTTGCTGCAATGATCGATACATAGACATAATAGAAAAATGCTTGTCTGTTACAATAATAATATTTAAGCCTCACAATTAATGGAAATTAGAGATGTTAGGTGTCCATATAATAGTACTGAATGTAGCTGCCAAATCTAATTTTTAGCTGTGGTAGCTAAAAATCGTTTTTTCCGCGTAGTTACTATCGTTGGAGCAACGATAGCAAGTACATACAGGTATCCCTTTACTTTACAATTACGACTTTTACTTATGGATATTTGAACTTACGATTGGTATGTGCTAAGAATTAGAAAAAGATAAAGAATAAGTTGAATTGAGATTAAAGTTACTTTACGTTGATAGGAACGGACATTAATTTACTTTTTCACATAATTTGTAATTATTTATGCCTAGAATGGCTATTGATAATATTATTACTAATTTAGAATTATATGATTACTATTTGATTTACGATCAAAGAGAAATGCTTGTACATCTATGCAAATACGCTAATTGGAGAGTCACTATTCATATTTGGAATATTATAAATTTATACTACGATAATTGATATTCAAAGAAGCCGCGAGCGAAGCAGACGAGTGTATTATAAAATCAAATCGAAGGAGAGACATTTAAAATAATTTCACCAGAAAATTCAGTTAATATTTTTAATAATATCTGTTTATTATCTATATCAATTTTTCTGTGTTCTATAATGAGAGAAATTTTACGTTGCTCTTTACGGAAAATGAATTTCGTGATCGCGCAAGAGACTTGCATTTATCTGAAACGAGTCACAGTCAACATCGAAGACGGGATGCTTTGCCTTCAGCGACACGACGAATCAAGATAGTGAGTACCAAGTGGACGAGGAGAAGTGACGGAGGGTGAAACAAGTTGCTTTCGCTTTATCCGCAGTTTACTGGCGTTCGAAAGGCAGCCGAGTTGAAAGGGTGAAACGGTGCGCAGGAGTTGACGTGAAAGGCAACTCTGAACTCGTAGTAGGATCGGTGGAGGTCGGAAGGACGTAAGCGACTTAATAACGGTATTTAGTGCGACGCGAACTTTATAAATTTCGCTTAATCCCTGGCGACAAATCCCTCGCCTCTCTGGCGAAGCGCTACCGGTGGATTTTCACGTATTTATTTTGCTGCTCGCTGCGGATGTATGTTATCCGAGTGTTGCCGATTGTGCGACAAATTCGTTGCAGCAATCCTAGATAGAAAAGCAACGATAAACGTCTGAGATAAACGTTCGTTTCTTTTGATATTTTTATCGTCAAACAACGTTAAACGAACTATACATCTTTACACGAGAATGTTCAAGAAATAAGTTTTTTTTTTTTTTAAACAAATTTATATTATTGTGTCAGAATATTATAAAGTTTAGAAAGATTTATATATAATATTATATATATTTTTTATTACTACACGTAAAGAACGATTTTGCTGAATCGTCTTCTATCTAAAAATTTAGATACAGACAGGAAAATAATGTTATTGAATCAAAATAAATATTCGAGTGTGATGATAATGTTGAGAAAAGCTTTGACAATCTAATAACCATTTTGAGCGTCTTAATATCTATCTTTGGAACGAAGTCCAATTCTAAAAAGTGACAAAAGGAGTGATAATGAGCCAATGTTGAAAAAGAATGACAATTGTTAAAAGTGAGATTTTACTTTACAAATTTTAGAGAGTAAAGGATTATTTTGATGGTCCAATATAAAATTGCTTTCAGTTCTCTATTTAAAACTAAAAAGTTTTAGTTAGAAAATTTTAAATATACTGCAGCGAAACCATTCTTTCCGTGATCCACTTTATATACACTGTGTACAACAAAATATACTAAATTTTAATAAATATTTATTTGAATATTGGCAAATATTTACTCATAAAAAAAATTGTTAAATTAGTGATTCTTGTATCAAATAAATGTATCGTTACATTTAGTAAATATCGAGCTGGTGCTGTTCAAACAAATGATTTATTAAAATGTAGTATATTTTTCTCAGTGCGGACCAGAACTGATATGCTTATATACACTTCCTCATTCCCAATATCCTTTTGGCGAATTTAATTAACTAGGAAGCAAATAACGATTCCCGGAAACATTTAACGGAACATACATTTTCCCCGTCGAGAGGATCAGACTCGAGCTCGCGCGAAGTACGCCGGTCGATCGCGTGCCGCGGAAATTGCTCGACGCCCTTATACGGATTTTCCTGATGCCGGACATAGTTCCGCGATTTGTGCAGTACGTCGACCTGTGAAGGATCCTTGGTCAGCGCGACGATAACATTCCCGTTAAGACGTCGGCTCGCCTCCAGACCGAGACGAGGGGGAGGGGGGGGGGAGAGGTGAGGCGAGGCTCGCGGTAGATCGTCGTTAAGTTAAGGGATGAAGTTGCACACGAAGGGACGGAGGGCAGCGGCCGGTCGGCGCGATTAGTCCCTCCTCTCAAGAACTGCAGACTCGCACGCGAACCGTCGCGCTGACCTACATTCCGCGGCAAGCAGAAGAGACCCGGAACAATAGGTCGATGCGAGTTCCAGTCACCTCGTTACACGTTGGTATTATCCAACGTAATTGTGTTTGCCCTGCCGGCTACGCCGGATATGACTGGGCGGCGTCGCGACGTCCATAATGATGGCGCTTACAATGTTTTTTTTTTCTTCTTGCACAACGAGCGTGCGTAAATCGGTCCGTGCTGACGGAAAGCGTCGCGTGAACGCTCGAGCTGAACGTGTGTGCTTGATACGTTGCTCGATTATCAAAGAGGTTTTTTTATTAATTTCTACGTTCTACATTATTTTAATACATATATCTTTAAATTAATAAATTCTCTACGGTGTTTTCAAGATGATTATTAGCATAAGTAATGTTAAATTGCTCGACGATTAATTTGTGATGTTACATATTTTAATTTCAATTCAGAACTGTGCTTTAAGACCAACAAATAATCGACGGGCAGTTTATTTGAATTGAAAATTGTAAAAATTTATACAAGGACACTAAGAGATCCGTATTGATTGAATATAGCATTCCTCACTTATTTCTTGGTCGATTCCTACTTTATATTGATATTGTATATATATTTTTGACGAGACCTCGGTCTTTGCAATATTCATGAGAGTCTTTAACTATGTTCATTGGGTATCATAAAAGATCAGGGTCTCGGCCCTATAACTCCGCGGCGCATTTGCAGTCTAAAATCCTCGGATTCTAGGACGTGTAGCTGCATACGTTTGCGAAATTCCGGATTCTCGCGTCCTTGGATTATTCATTTCATTCCTCGTCTGCCCTTACACGAGAACAAGTCGTTCTTTATGATGTACTTTACTGTGCGAGGTACTGCAAGGTCAGCTGCATCAGAATTCCGGCAGGATGCCTCACGAGCTAGATGTACTTAGTAGAGAAACGTAATTTTGGAGCAGTATTTGCGCAATACCGAGGTTCCGAGATGGGCCACGCCATCGTACTCCAAGTGGGTTAGGTTGGAGCGATTGTGACGTCACTCTGCGGCAACCTAGTTACCGCCTCCTCTTCACCGCCAAACTCGCCTATAGTCAACACTGCGGTAAAGCAACGGGCAGCTTTTCCTGTCAATGTTGTTCAAGTGATCCCACACATTCACGAAGTCGTCGAATGCATCCCGCCTTGGCAGCCATTTGCCATTAGTGTAATTATCTTTTATTAAGTTAATTAACCCATCGATCGCCGAAAGCCCCACGAGGCTAATTGAATAATACGCGTTTTGAGAGTAGTACAATTATTTTGTGAAACGGTAGAAGTCTATTGGCTACCTAACTTTTTTACAATGTATATTTTGTATTCTGTCTATTATTATGTATTAACCTTTAATAGGTAGGTAGTTTAAAAAATGCACAAGTTGGTAGGTGAAGTGCTTAAAATAGGTCAAAAAAATTTATTTATTTTAATTATATATTTTACCAGTATATCATGTTGCAGTTAAATTTACAACAGTAGGAGATAGAAAAA
>NW_017305987.1:1602789-1615108 GCF_001594115.1 Trachymyrmex septentrionalis | reverse complement strand
AAAAAGGAAAAATAACTCAAAAGGGCGAGAGGATCTATTAAAAAAAAAATCTTTTAAATAAATTTTCTCTTGAAATAAAATTTGTTATAATTAATTATTTTTTATTGTATTTTTTATCTCAAAATATAATATTATTTCAACGCTATTATGTATATAATTTTTCTGTCCTGTAAAAGTTGAGACTCTTCTAGACTATCTGCACAATACTGTTTATTTTCCTTCTACAGAACAAGGTTTTAAAGAAAATTATATTTGCTGTACTTCACCTACTCACTTAAAAGTTAATCTTTTCGTATTCAATTGTCTGTTATTTCGCACGCTTCAAATATTACAGCTACCGTAATGATATGCTATAAAGCGTTTTTTCGTGAAAGACTCTCTAAACTGTAATAGAATCCTCTAGATTGTTTAATTTTATCTTGCTCGATGAATTGAAAAGAATCCCTGGGGAAAAGAGGGAAAAAGAAAGAAGACTAAAGGTTCAAGGATACAAGCGATATGTAATTTCAAAGCCTCTCGGGATCTAGATATTCAAAAATTCAAGGTTAACACTGAGGAAGTCAGTTACCATAGGTGAAGCCTACTCGAGCCTACCTGATCGCGTGCGGCAGCGATACGGCTGCTCGATGTTTCAGCTCTCTCTCCAACGGAGTTGGAGTTGTGGTCGATGTAACCGGCAATTACCGGACCGTATATCGACGGCAGACGGAACAGGACGGGGCGGTAATTGCAAGTCGAATCGCGAAGCAGAGAGGTGCTACGCCGAAGATAACTGGGGGGGGGTTCCGACTGCCGGCCTAGTTTCGTTCGCGTTTAAAACCAGGACTCGGTCGACCGCCCCTGAGATTAATCGCGACCCGAGATCAAACGGGGTCAATGAGATCTAAGCGAGCCCCATCCGTGGATGGACTGCGATATATTCGCGTAACGAAATATTACGGTGGCAAAGGCGGCGGCGCTTCTCGTCCGTGCGCGTCGGAACGGTGGAGAGCGTGGAGAACGCCGGCCTCGGGATGGCCCGATCGATCTTGGTTCGCCGTGTAATTTAGACCGGCGATAATTGTTGCGCTGGATGGGAGAAAACGGCGGTGTAAATCGTCGGAATGGCACGATGTAAATGGATACGGATATTTACGTGATGGCTGAGGCCGGAAGGTGGTGCTCTACGTGGTAACTTCCTTTTCAAGCCTTCTACGAGCGGGATAATTCGCGCGTGGTGGTGCTTAGATCCTCGAAACGATGCATCTCGAAATTGGATCCCCGATCCTATCGCAGTATTCTCTACATTTCACGGTTCTTTCCAGTCTCGGGATATATACGTGTATAGCACAGTAAAAAGTTTCATGGTATTGTGAGGAAAAGAGGAAGAGATTTCGTAAAATATATATATATACATATATATATATATATATATTTATTTATTTTACGAAATCTCTCTATACCCCATACGTATATTGATATACATTCGAAATATAGAACACACGTCGATATCTGACAATATTCCTGAATATAGAGCTTGGATACATTGTGGATACATGCATCCGAGCACAATAACGAAGTGCTGTTTCGCGAAAATAACGAGTACGACGAGTGCGCACAGTGAAACGCAGCGGCATCCATTCCGTCGCAAACCGGGGGGATGAAAAAAAAAGAGGGTCTGATATATAACGAGCTTCCGCGATGCTATTTGGCCGTCGCGCCACGATGGTCTCGTGGAAAATTCGAATTGCCGTACAAGCGTCTCGCATCGCGACGGCGAACCGTTCGAAACTTGAGACGTATCCCAGCAATCGTCGTCCGACGACGTCCATAAAGTTCCCGACGA
Organism: Trachymyrmex septentrionalis; assembly: GCF_001594115.1. Classification (NCBI taxonomy): domain Eukaryota; kingdom Metazoa; phylum Arthropoda; class Insecta; order Hymenoptera; family Formicidae; genus Trachymyrmex; species Trachymyrmex septentrionalis. Next base: position 1,613,283 of record NW_017305987.1, on the reverse strand, counting down.
GATTCCCGATGAAATTCTCTCTCCCCTCGCTGAATCGTCGCGCGATATATCGACCGTATCTCTGGCACAGTGGCACACTTACGGTTCCGGCGATTCCGCTTTATGCGGCCGCTTAATGGCGCAAAGTGCGATATGACAGCACGTTCAATACGCTCAATCTATTCCACGTGCGTAATGCACGGCGGACGTTCATGACGCAACGCAATTTTTACAAAAGAAACGCCATTTTCTAATTATAAATCTGTTTTATTTTTTTTTTTCTGTAGCTGAATTAGTACAGCTTTGTTAGAGTCCGAAATCATATTTTGATCTCCGGCCGAAACCGAAAACGAATATTTGCTTGTCATTCAATTTCGGCCGAAAACGAAATCGAAACCGAAATTTAGATAACTTTAGAGAGAGAGAGAGAGAGAGAGAGAGAGAGAGAGAGAGAGAGAGAGTGTGAAGCTAGAGTCACATTTTTTCCGATCGGAATCGAAATCAACATTTTTTTTTTATTAATTTTACAGAGACCATATGATTTTCAGAAATCATGACAAATTTATGTATTCTTTAAAGAACAAGATTTTATTAAAATATCTAACTATAATAATATAATAATATTGCATCCTTAACTCTTAAAGAAATCAAATCATAGTTATTATTATAGGATCACATCAACGTTTGTATCTATTCAAATTGTCTTGTTTAATCAACGAGTTATTAATTAAAATCGAACAATTGTTTTTTGACCCTCACCGGCCCGTTGTAATTTATTCAGTTTCAGTTTACCCATCGAAATTTTCTCTTAATTTTGGCCGAAACTGAAATCAAATCGAAGTCTTGATTTTTTTACCGAAACCGAAATTGAAATCGAAATTTCGATCAGATACGAATCTTTGTACTTAAAGTGAACTATAATAGATATATATTTGAAATTTGACAAAAGGAAGATGAGGGAAAAGTTCCAGTGCAGCAATAAAAAAACAAACTTAATATAAAAAAACCTATCTGTTTTTTTTTTAATCCAACGACGTGAAAAATGGAAAATTTACGATTTTGAACGTCCGAATGATAAGTTATTAATACTACAATAAGGGGAAGATTTATGACAATCGTCGCATATTACGTAATTTACGGAGATTACATGAATATCCTGCCTTAATTAAGATAAGGATAATTTTTCGGACATTTTAATGTTTATGTATTTTGTAATTTTCACGTTTTCTATTCAGATATTCAAGATGCAGTAACTCTATCGAGGATTCACGACGTCGCGGTCGGAAGATCTAGAGGATCCGACGATTCCAAGATCCAAGACGATATCGTTCCGCGAAATTTCCACGAGAATTTCCGGTCGTAAAACAATGCCTGCATTTGGCGCTTTTCCAGATTGGTCGCCCGATTTCCTCTTGCGAACGAGCAACTTTTTATCTCAGCGCGACTCAAACAGCACTTAACTCATATGAGTAATGCACGATAGAAATTCATACGCCGCGACAACAAAGATGCGGTCGCTGCGAAGCGAACCATGACGAACATTTTCTAGAGTTACGTGCAAATATATTACACTTGATTCGCGAAAGCCTTCCGCCATAATATTTCATCAGAATCAACAGAATTAGAATCAGAATTAGAATCTAATTATAATTTCTAAGACAAATTTTTCATCGAATTTCATATTTAACCGGTTTATGATATATGTACTATAAATAATAACTCGAATATCTCTATATAGAACGAATTAAAGAAGGTCAATCAAAGCGAGTCTCGAAACCTAATAATACCTTTCTGTGAATTTTACAATTTCCAGTTCAAACAAACCGTGTCGAAAACGCAGTCCTAAATTGAAGCCCTGTAAATTATAGGCTTACTTCACCCCTACTCTGATGCCTTCCAATCAGTTGCGATAAAAGTTGGCACCTGGAAGATTGCGTGTTATGTCTTGTTTGTACACATGCTTTTAATATCGTCATTCTTTTGATTTTCCTTGGTAATTTCTTTAATACAGTTGTCAGTGCGGCCATTATCTCGCAATTGAACTTAAGGCCATCGAGGCAACTTCCGAAGAAGCTTCCCGCCGCGCTGACCCGATTATCATTTTCTACGTTTTACAAAACGCGATTCTCAATTCTTATGACAAAAGCCAATGTATCAGAATTTCTTTCACTGCGTAAGAATTTAGTGAGTTACACGTCGCTTCTTTGAATAGACGAGCGCTTTTTCGTCTCGCAAGAAGCGACCTTTATTGCTTACGTGTCAAGCGGAACTGCAATGATCTGAAGTTACAAGAAATCCATGATACAAGAATTCAAGAATCTAACGATTCAAGGATCGGAAGGATCACGGGATTTAAATATTCTAGAATATGAGAAATTCCTGAACTACTGCTCGCTGCTGACTTGCGAATTGCTCGCTTTTACCTTTTCGCCTCTTCTGCTCCAGAAGTCACGTGGCGTTGCCACTCGTCGAGGTTTATCGCGACACTCGGTCTTTTTTTCTTTTTTTTTTTTAAAGAAATAAGTACGTGTCGCCCGGGAAACAGGAAGCAATCTCGACGGGCTTAGCCGACGAGGCAATTCCTGCGATTCCGTAGACCTCGCGATGGCTGCCACGAGAAGCCGAGGCGGCGCTAACCGATCTCGTGGAATCCATTTCAAAATCTGACCTGACCAAGATTACCTATCTCGCCCGGCTTATCCGAACGGGATAAGCTTCGTGTACCGGATAGATGTAAACGAACGTTGTAGGATTCTTCAACTCTACAAACGCCCCTATTTCCAAGACTCTTAAACACAACGCGTTAAACTTGACGATCTTCTGCAGAATCTGCAGGTGAAATTTTTAATTCTTAGACTCTTGACTTTATCGATCTTTATGCTCCTTTTTTAAAAATATATGGGTTATATTTTTCGCAGATTTGAAGTTGTTAGTAGCATCAAATTGAAAAAGTCTATAATTTAATTTGGAGGAAAGAATAATGATTTTAGTTCGATTGTGTGTTGCAAGAAAATAATCAACGATGCCACGTATTTGAGATATAAAAGTTATTTAAAGACACATCAGATATATTATTTTTTAACTGTAACTGGCATTTCTCTGGTATTTAATTAAACAAGGACTTCTTGAAGGACTGAATTTTTCAAATTCGACATTCCGTTATCGTTCGTTTCGTTTCTTGGCAATAACAACCGCGTCCTCTCGATCGAGTTACCGGTGTCATCCGCCATTCCCCAAGAAGTTCTGAAATCGTATATCCTTGGGCTCCTAAACCACGTGATTCTTAAATCTTCGGATTATCGAAACTCAATATCCAAGACGTGCTTTTGTTCCCTTCGCCGAATAGCGTAAACGACAGTCACCTTCGATCATGCTGTTCGGTGTCACGTACGTTCTTCGCGATCGTGTTTCGTTGTTTACACCGAGTCAAAGCAGCGGAAGGAATAAGAACCCGAAAATTGCGTTGGCCGTAGTCCAATATCTTGCCATCCTGCCGTACTACAGCTCGATCAACCGCAAAAGCGGATCTGTGACTGCGCTGTGCCACGGCCATGTCGACCTCGTCCTCTCTCGGTTAGAAGAGAGACGTCGGGAAATTTACTCGCGGCAGATGACTCGAGCATATCCGGTATCCGCCTTAACACGGTCGAAGCCGGCGGTTATTCTCCTCCGGCGAACTTGTCGCGAGCAGCAGGCTGGCTTCTCCTATTCGAAGGAAATCGTACGGAAGGTCGAGGAACACAGCTGAGAGTTAAATTAGGCGCGGGGAAATGGAGCCGCGTCTTGGAAATTCGGGCTCGTCGTTGCTCGCGCGGAATGGAAATCGCGAAGGGCAACTCGCGATGGAGAGAGAAAGAGGGACGCGCAACGCCGAAATACGGCGTGTGGATTTTCACTAAATGAACTGATCCGATATCGGAAAGACCGAAATTTGATCCCGGCTTCAACGAGGAATTGGGCAAATCACATTATTTATTTTACGCCAGTATCCAAGAATCTGAATATCCAAGAATATACGAGAAGCCACAAGAATAAACTCCCTAGGATAAAACAGCTGATACGCTTAGCGGATAAAGATATAAAAATATTCACGATCGCATACATACTGACAGAACGTGTCCTGAAAATCCGAAATTTTCTGATTCTAAGCGTCTCTCAGGACGTCTCTCTCAGCCGTCGATGGTAAGAATTGGAGCTATTCGGACGCTTTATGTGGAAATTATCGGTATCTCGAGAGTACCCCACTCCCTCCCCCTTGCCTCTTTCACAGATCCTACTGTCCATCGGCGTGGTTTCCTATTTCCCCCCCCCCTCTCCCCCCCTTTCTCAGTCTGGATTTCTTGCGCTGCAACTCGAGAGATTAGCGGCCTCGTCTCCGGCGACGAAGTCTACGTTCGTCGACGACGAGACCAGCACGTTCGTACGGCTTTACCCTCGGGAAATTATGGGAAACCCCCGGCTTTCCAAGGAAGCTGGCACATCCGTTTCTCTCGCTCTCTCTAGATTCTCTCCCTATCCTTTCCACTCTCGCGTCGTGTTCTTTCATACGTCCCCCAGTATTTTCCCTCCTCCTCTTTCTTCGTTCGATTCTCTCTCGCCTTCTCTTGACGTGAATTGTTGGGAACAATCGCTACGGAATTCGAGCATAAGCATCGAGCGCCGTCTAACTTGTCTCCCCTAATGACTCTGATGCAGAGACTGATGCAGATGATTTATAGTCTTAAAGATGTATCGCGTGAATTTCCTACTTACATTTCAATGTTCCTATTGATGTCTAACGAAACATCGCGACAGGTACATTTTTGCTGGAATACGTTACAATAAGCGACCAGATGTTATAATTATTCTGATGCATCGCGGCAACGTTATTATAAATAAAATACAGTGAGAAACTGATACGTGAGTGGCATCGATCGTCCGAGAACAAGTGAAATAGTCTCGTCACGAAATGTGGGAATATCCGTTGCTTTAATCGCACGTCAGAGAAATCATCCCTCGTCTCGTAATTCACGTTCCCGAGGGTGTGAATCCCTTCGCGGTGCTCTCTGAGGTCATCGTGGATTTCGTACAGACAGCCCCATGTCGGAGATGCACGTGCGCCTACGACACGTCAGTCCGGATCACAATTTGACTATCCCTCTTGTAACACAATTTGTAGATTCTCTTGCCGGCCTCTAAACACAATTTCGAATCGGAGTTATTTTTGCTTGGTCACATCAGAGTCGCGAGACGACCGACGACACTCGACCGAGCTCGCTGTCACATTTAGTTTGTGGATATCAACCGAACGAAATCGCGGTTTTTTGAAACCTCGGATCCACTATTTTTTCCTATTAAGAATTTATTATATTCGACAAGCTGCCAATTGAAATGGAATATGGAACCAAGGATTTTTCTCGAATGTTCGCTCTATTGTTTCGACGATACTAAACGAAAAGTATTTTAAAAAACAAGATACGTAGATATCACTGAAAAAAAATTATTAATACATATTTCTCTGAATAGTATTAAGTAAAACATTAGTAAATTTACAGTAAATAAATATTTACTGGATACGAAAGGGATACTCAACAAAAAAGTTAAATTAAATTAATGGTTTTTGTATCAAATAAATATACGCTTACATTTAGTAATTATTTATTTAGAAATATTTGTTAGAGATATATAATTTAAATAAATATTTATTAAAATTTCGTATTGTTTTTGTGTATAAAAATTACTAATAGCAAACCAGTTGGACGCATTAAAATCATGCGCATTGAAGTCGTTGTATATTGATTTAATCCGAACGTTAAAATGAAATGCAATTATTTTGAATTGCAAAATATATATTTCATCTAATAGCACAAGAAAGTATATTAAGAATGCAGAAAACATCTTTATGTTAATTTGTGTACTGGCGACTTTCAAACGCACTGAGTGCTTCCAGTTCGAATTCGCTGTAATAAGTTATTTGTTGATTTTTAAATAAGCTTATTCGAGCGCGAAGGTATTATCCTCGGCCGTATCAAACAAGACGCAAGTTGGTGAGATATCGGGACGTGACCTAACTGTTAAAGCCAACCGATTAATATGCATTACAAACTTAGAGTTAATTAAAGACAAATTGCGAAGTGAATTAAAAGTCGTCGTTTGGGTGCGCGAGCCCTATGAGACGGCGCAGTAAGGTCCCTGTAAGCAACTTCCCTCCGCGAAGTTATTAAGCGATCGCTCTTTCTGTTGGTCTCTACTTGCTCAGTTTTCTTAAGTTTTAATTACACTCTTCTTCGTCTAATAGAACGAACCAAAAATTCCCGATGAAAATATTGAAATCAATCTTTTCTTTTTCCCACTCCTTGTAGCCCACCAATGCTTAGACACTTGGATCTGTTAGTTGCGTTAAACTTTGTAGCGTGGGATACTTCAATTCTATGGAGATTGAAAGTCTGAAATTTCGGGACGCTTGAATCGTCGAGTTCGCAATCGCTCTTTAACATTACTTCTCCCAATGCGAGAACTTTTGGACGCTTTTAGACACGAAAGTCCTTACAGTCCCGGGACTTCAGCTTTTCGGACACTCGTCTTTTAATTCTAATTCCACCGTAAGTTTTGGAATCGCCGAACAGTCTTTCAGTTAACTTTGTCTCGCAATGTGCGCTGCCTTAAATCCGAAGAGCCGGAGATGTGTCCGCGCGTTCTCGAATGAAACGACGAACGATGTCGACATAAGTGTCGATAAGTGATCGCTCCACGGGACACCGTCGACAGTGTGAACTTTTTAATGGTGCTTGAGCACCGGGAGAATCGTTCGTAAGGGTGTCGGTTTAACGAGCGTAAAATTCATCGGGCGGAATAATTGATGTGAGCGAGACAAACGATCGGGGTGCTCGAACAGAGCGACATTTCATACGCTAGGAAGCGAGCCGTAATTCCGCTTGTCCTTTTTGGTATTGATGGACACGACGATTCCACGTTGCGACGGATTAATTTGGCGTACAGAGCGGTGAAACGCCCTTTTGACGTTTACGCTTGTCAAATCCGTGATTTTCAAATCGGATTTTAGGGACTTTGGCAAACGGGAGCGACGTCAAGCTGCAGTCATTGAGTCCGCTTTACTAAAACGTTTTAAGCGTCCCTTGTTACAGACGAGGGAAGAGAAAACGCGCTCGCACTCGTCTAGTCGGATAAAAGTCGGAAAGTAATATGCCAAAGAGGCGCTCCAGGGTGGATGAAGGTTGCCGGGGTCGACAGGTGTTTCAGCCCTTAGCAAATTACTCGGGACGGCGGAGCTGTTACAGGCTCGAGAGGAAGAGACGCGGAGTATCGGGATGGTGGCCGTACCGTTGCGGAAAAGATAAGACAGGTACAGCGCCATGAGGACGAGATATTAATTTGTTTGCCTCCCTCCGTCACCTTGCCACCCTCTGGTATATTAAACCGCCGCGCGATGGTTGAGTTAGCGGTGACTAATAGCAGTGGTAAGTGATTCAATTTTTGCCTCCATCTCGCCTTTACACCCTTGAGAAGATTCACCGACCCGGATTTCAAGTAATACGAACGTCAATCTTTCAGATTATGAAGTATAAAACGCTGTCATGTAATACATATATACATATATATATATATCTTACAACTGAAAATCTCGAGAGATATCATGAAAATTGCTCAAAAGTCAAAAGATTATAGCAAAATCGGCTATTATATTCGATATATTTCTTTCTCCAAAAATTATTGGATTCTTAAATCGTAAGGTTTTTTTTATTCGATTTGACTTGGTAACTTATAGAGTAAGTTCAACGATAGCATATTGGATCGCCATTCAGCTATCGGGAAATATCTTCGATTCCCGGACCGCCACGTGTCCGCGATTTATCCGGAGGTGGTAAACTCCATTCTCCCCAACGCAGTGGCTTATCCTTTCCGATAATTAACGCGACGCGTTTGGGATACTATTTATACGGTGAAACTCTCGGGTTAACGCCTTCGGGTTTCATGGTTCCAATGTTTCGTGTTCCATGCATGGTCTGCGACCATAGTAGGAATGTAATTCCGTCCGGTACGCCCGCGCTTCCAATTACCGCGAAATCGTATTAATCCCCTCGAAAATCTCGTGTCGTCCGTGATAAACGTTCGCGGCGCAGATTATGCGAATCCGGCGCGTTCGCGAAGAATTCCCGTACCTGTACCTGCGTGAGTTTTGCAATTCAAACAATTTGGGAGGAAATTTTCATTGTCGGTGGGAGTATCGAGATAGAATCACGTTGAGCCGATTTCATATTTTCGCATTTCTCTTCATTTTTATATTCCTCATTTTTCTGTACTGTTTATTTACGCAAATAAATTGGCGTATCATATTATACACGGACATTATTTTCACGCAAAAAGAACGATTTTGCGGAAGTATTTAATACTTTAAATACAACTGAAAATAATTTTAGTCGATCATTATAATAATTATGCTTAAATTGGTTAATAAAATTTTGCGAAACTTTTGCAGCATTATCGTACCTTATACGTAATTATTTTAATGGTTCAACATGATTATTTTCAGATCTAGTTACATTTTCAGATACTTACGGAAATTGTTTTTCCAATGTTCATTACGCAAACGATATGTTATTAAAGTTTGTTGCCGATTTATGACGACAAACCGTATCAAGCACATAAGTCCGGATGTACAATAGGTGATTTAAACCTTAAATCGTAAGAAATTGATTAATTACAATCGAACGCGAAGAGAATAATTGACTGTGATTTGTCCATTTCTTATGGCTTAAGGCTCAAAAACCTATTGTAGATCCGGACTAATGCAACTGTGATCGTAGCAATATGTATGGTGCTGTCGTTAAAACATCTGCTGTGCCGCTGCAAATTTGTACGTGAGCCAATGAACGTAAGAAATTCGTGAGTGTCGTGCAAAAACGACTCTACAGGTGGGCGAATGTTCGATCGTTTCGTCTGTGGGCGAGATTGAAATTTGCGAATTATTCGAAATTACGTTCTACCTTTAAACGCGACTAATCATTACATTTTTAAAACTTTGGTTCTCTTTTATCCTGCACGTGAAACAAAAGAGAGTAAAATTGGATATTCAAGCACCGCCGAACATTTTACGAAATCTATACAGAGACGATTTGCACTCGGGTAAAAATAATTCGCCTTTGCGAGAATCTGATTGATTCCACAAATTAAATTCTGAAAAAGATAATTATATGCGGGTAACGGAATAAATAAGCGGATCGCAGATATCCTCTTAAAGCTGCATGAGAAATTGCATCGTGGATGTAATAAATGTAGGACGTACAAGTTACTTCATCGGGACATAATTATCGAGAAAAAGATTACGTAAATAGTGTTCATGCTGGCTGAGATTAAAAGTAGGTGACGCAAGGTATTCGTTCCCGGGATAATTTCGGTACCCTTTGGTTGTCGCCATCAAATAAAGCGGACGTCCCGCGGGCCCGAGAATGCGATTTTTTTTCCACTTGTGTATGCAACGAGCTACCCCGTAGCGAAACGAGTGCGACCCTACATGTATAATTTTCAAATCCAGACGGCTTCTCTCTCTCTCTCTCTCTCTCTCTCTGTCTCTCTCTTGCCAGACACAATATACGATTACGTGTGTAACATTTCGTTGTGCGCAATACGTGGTAAAAACAATTTTCGACGTGCATACGTAACTGAATTTGCAATTTGGCGATGGCGCGTGGTTGGTCTCCTTCGTATTATTTCCAGCTTTTTTTTGCGGTAAACGCGTATCTCGTAGCGACGAAATTTATCGAAGCTCGCATTCGACGCGGGTATTCGTGCCAACGATATTTCTGTACGCAGGAGAGATTGCCAGAAATGGGAGATGGAGATATTGTATCATGTTCATATTGCAGGGTAAATCGAAGTTTGAAAAAGAAAATCATATATGGGTTTTAAATTATAAATTGTATATTTTCGAAATTCTATATCTTTTATTTATGAATTTTTTATATATACAAATCTGTAGCATCATGTCGTAAAATACTTTAATATGTGACACATATTTTAGAAATTTCTAAAAATTAATATTACAATAAAAACGAGCAAATGAGAATTATTGTACGCGATTATTATTTGTGTATGTTACTAAAAAATTCTTATTTATTCTTGATGTACAAATCAAATCAGATTAATTTATATATATATCAAGAATAAATAAAAATTTTTTAGAAACATACATAAATAATAACCATATAATAGCTCTCATTTGCCCGTTTTATTGTAATATTATTTATCAATATTTAAAACTATAAAATTGATTACTGTTGTATTTCTAAAATTGTGTCGATAAATTTAACATAAAATTATCGTAATTATGTTTCGAGTAATAAACGTTTAAAATTGGTCAATGATATGACGTAAACTTCACGCACAATCGAGCTTGTAATTACATTTACATATGTCTAATTTGTCACGTATTGATTTTCGCAACTCAGGTGATATTGATTATCATTGCTTAGTTAATTTACATGCGTACGATGCTAACAGACAGGACATTCTATAGAT
>NW_017305987.1:1599006-1602689 GCF_001594115.1 Trachymyrmex septentrionalis | reverse complement strand
TATACAGTGAGTGCAAAAAGTATTCGTACAGAGAAAATATTTTTTAAAAAAACTTTTATTTTTAAAAAGTAAATATTATCCAGCGAGAAATGAGTTGTCGAATTGATATTGAATCAATATCGATTCGATGATTTCAACACCAATTTGGCGTTGATTCAACGTTTAATTGGCGCTCATTTCTTGCTGGGTAATTAACAATTTATTCATAAAGAATAAAATAGATTGTATGTTTTTTAAATTATATATATCAAAAAGATGTGTATTAATTATAGAAAATATATCATCTGAAAAATAAGCGAAAATGAAAAGTTGTACTGTTTGGATGCTCAGAAAGTATTCGTACAAAAAAATTTAACTTCTAAAATCAAGAATATATGCGAAGCTCATTTGTTAATGTAAGAATGTATTCATTGTATAAAATTGCTAATTAATGTTTATTTTTTACAAGACTTCTTTTTATACAAAATTTTCTTTAACGAATACCTCTTGCTCTCACTGCGTGTGTTATTTAGTTTTCTGTGTAAAAACGATATCGGACTACATATTTAAACGTGTAAATTCATATGTAGTATAGTGTGGTTTTTTTGTACATACACCATACACATATATTGAAATCGTCACTTTTTTTACACACTTGGATTTTCAGTGTACTCTGTACAAAATATTACTTTTACAGAATCTATGATATCGAATATCTATACAGAAATGCCTATAGAAATGCCTCGGATTCTAAATCTAAACGTATCCGACAAATCGTTACCGTTATCATGCTCTCAATCTGAAAATGATAAGCAAATTATGCGAATATTTCAAAACGAGACAACAATCGGCTAGCGCGCAATCTCGGTTTTGTTGTGATAACGTACACAGCGGGCCGTTGTTCGCACAAGGTCGTCGCTCTATCAGTCGCACACTCGAGCCGACCGCAGGCACGTGCCTCTCCGGATATCTCCGCATTATCTTTCGAGACGTAGTCGCTACTATAAACTCAATTTTTCTCCATAATTCTAATTTCAGGATTGAGAAGTAACTTGTAATGTCGTTATCATTATCGTAATAATTCTCTCTTTTTCTGTCTGTAATGATAATTACGTCGTTACATCTGTACAGTGACAATAGCGTATTCAACGATTACTTTAATTCCTTATCATCTTTATATCTATTTAATATAGATCGCATCATTTTTAATTAGCTAGAAATATTTTATTAAGATATCGAAATTTTTTAATATTGAAAAATGTTTTATATTTTATATCTTAGGCTTCATTCCGATAGACACTGCAAATACTAAAAATATATAACGTGAACTGTGAATTTTCAGTAGTGAACACTGAAGTGCATTTTTAATATATCAATGTTTAATGAAACAATATTTAATAAAAATTTTTGATAAAATCTACGTGTTTGTAAATTACAATCTAAATTTCTAAAGATAGGTATATATTAAAGAATAAAAATGAAGAATTCTAGAAGATTTATCTAATAAGTTTAATAGAGAAAAGCTTGTTATATAAAAACTAGAGTTTTAAGCTTGTTATATACATAAAGACTTAAAGTTTTAAGTTTTAATATTAATGATTACAATTAATATTAATTATTAAATAATGTAATTATTAGAGAAAGTATTTCACGTAATTTATTCGTTTAAATTCAGAATCGAAGCGATAGTAAATGGAAATTACAAATTGTCTTGCTACGATATTCATTGGCGAAATTAATCATTTCTTGGACGAGACTTAAATTTTAATATATCTGACAACTTTATATTTTATATTTTCCGACTTAAATGTTGTCCATTATCGTTTTTTAAATTTGAGAGCATAGAGTAACACACACGAATAATCGATCTAAAGAAATACAAGTATAGAAAAGCTATGTAATTTATTGGTTATATATTAACAATACTTCTCAATTCTAACGTAGTATAATATGTTTAAAACGCTGCGTTGTTACGAATCGACGTGCATGTAAATTTCACCGATAATCGTACGGGAATTCGAAGTTTAATTAGTTTTAATTTCGGGAGTGCCGTGCAATGTCGCGCGCAACCATTGTATGTCAATAATAGATTCATGCACGATCGTAAGTAACAACGTTTCCGCGAGTGTAGTGCTGTGTATGTGTAACCACGAAGAATCTGTGTGAGGTGGCTTGGGAAGTATCGGGCGATGGGAGAGAAACCACGAGGTGAGTAATTTATCATTTATATATATACATCATTTCTTATTTGTAGAATTAAAATCATTTATTTCTATTTGAATGATGTCAAATTAAATCAAAATTATTTAAAAGCCCTTTACGAGGAATTATCTTACGGATTATAATTATTTCATTAAAGAATTCAATAATTGAACTTTCACGCATCAATTATTTTGTGCGCTAAATATGTGGATTACATATAATATTACATATGTAACATGGATTATATATTTGCATTTTGTAGATATTAGTTGCAACATAATCTGCAACTCTACACATCGTATTGGTGAGTGATCGAATTATCTTTTATTCAAGGTAATTGGATCTCTGTATATTTTTTTTACAATAAGATATAATATACCATAAGTCTACTGCCTTAATATAGATGGACAGATTAGCGCAAATGTTTAAGCTCAGAGCATATATAATCATCTATTCAGCCATTATACAATAATACCAACATATAAACAGCTTACAGAATAGAGTACATTGTTAACTATGCGTTATTGACCGGTTTGGTTACTAACACATTTTGGTATCATATTACGCAATAGAATAATTATTACCAACGATGTGTAAACCGCTCGTAAATTCATAGGAAATTTAAATCTGATAAAAAGTAATCAAATATTAGTAATTTTCAAAGGAAAAATAATTTGTCTTTAAATTTCGAACAAAGATATTAACTTTTCAGTGTAAGAGATTTATTGCCAAGTATATACAGACAATATTTTCAAGAAAAAATAATAACTAAGAACAAAGAGATAAATTTTATTACCAAGTTAATTAAGTAAATTATTTGGTTCAGTGCTTAGATAAATCGATTCAATACATATCATTTAAATACAAATAAAAGAAAAAAAGAAGGAAAATAATAAATGAAAAATTTGTCACAAATATATAAAATTTCTATTTATGATTTTATTTTTTCTCGTAGTATTCGTACTTCATAGGTGAATTAATGAAAATCAATGCAAGTTTTTTCTTATATTTTCTATTTTTATATGCAAACCTATGTGTAATAAAACAATAAATTAATGTCTATGTAAAGTAAATAAAAGATGTTAAAATATTTCGAATAAATGTGTTGTTTTATTTCTCTTTTCCCGTTCTCAATATACTTCAAGCAGAATCTGCGCGTAACTTTCTAAGTTACCGTCGAAATTTTAGTCCTACTGTGAATCTCTTTCAATCTCAATTAAACCTTATAAACCTCTCTCTGCAGTCCAAATAGGACCTGTTTTAATATTACTTAATCCACAGCTTCTATTTAGAAAACTTTTTTTGAACTTAAAAATAAGAAATTTTCATTTAATTGTCATTTACAGGTTCGGATGTAGGAGCTCAATTTATTAGATTAGAATCTATTTTAAATCTCTACATACGTCCTAAAACTAAGGTTCAAAGTAGAAGTAAAATTTCGACTCGGAATTACTTTAAATATTGTATAAACGAATAAAACAATATCTCTAAAGATTTTTTCA
>NW_017305987.1:1594538-1598906 GCF_001594115.1 Trachymyrmex septentrionalis | reverse complement strand
ATAAAAGTACAGGAAATATTTTACAGTTATGCAAGTTATTTAAATCAATTTATTTAAAAGAAATGTGATAAAATAATTATTAATTGCAATTATTTATATTTATAACACGTTTATTTTTAATGCTAATCCTTCATAGTCAGTCCATATATTTATTGATTAATTGTAACAAAGTAAAATGCTCGATGCTGTTTTCGCGTAAATAATGACAAATAGAGATTTGATGTGCAATGGCTTACAAAGAATTAATCTCCGGAATGCATTGATAAAGTATCGCTCACAGAGATAGAGTAACTTTAAATATATTATTTAAATATAAAAACATTTCAATATATGTGTCTTGAAAAAAAAGTTCTCTTGTTAAAAGCACATTATCGAGCGCATTACGATCGTACATATCGCTGTCACACAATATTAGCTCACTTAATTTGTTGAGCGATCGTTCAAGAATTATCGAGGTTAAATCTACATTTGCGATGGAGGAACATTTTCCAGATAGGTATGCATATTACACTGTGTTATTCATACACGGTCCATTGCATCCACAGCCTATTTATACGTTGCGTCAAAAGCTTGTTTATTTGAGAATCTCGTACCTTGTAACATTAATAATACCCTTTATTAATTCTCTCGCACGTTTTTATTGAAAAATGGAACAATACTGGTGTGATGCTCGGCATTAATGTAAATATGCCAGAGCCCCTGCTTTTTTCCCCACACGCTCGTGAAAATGACGTCGGTGTTAATTTGGAAATTTATAGAAGCATTTCGTTTAATTGTCCAGTTTTTCGTTTATGCGCGCAGTCTCGTATTAATTATCCCCCGATTTGACTGCATTGGTAGTGAAATATGACTGCCACACCTAATTCATGGTCCATTACATATGGAAAATTCTGATCGCGGATGTACGATACAGCAGCAATTTGTCACGTTAAATACGTTCATTGCGTGTGATGAAATATGATCTACCTCTCTGCGCGCTTTCCGACAGTTGCACCGATCGTGCTTCGCGATTATTTCGCAAGATTTTTCAACGTCGAAAATGCTATGTTACGAATGTGCTTGAGAACATCGCGCATCATTATTTAAGACCGTGCCCTAAGCGAAATATGAAATGTGTTTGCCACGCAAACGCACGGAATGTTACGTACAAGTTTCAGTAATGAACTTACTGTAGATATATTCCCCAAACAAGTATATATTACGTAACAAGTAACTCTTCTAGTATATTCTCTAATGCTGAAAATTGTTTGATAACAAAAATTCATAATCTATTTAGAAGAAAAGAATGACAAATGTAATGGTCTTTATTTAATTAGTAAATAGAGACTGTTAACTAAAAACAGTATGGAATAACAGATTAAAAATAGTATTTAAAAATAGTATTTAAAGTTAGAAAGTAATTACAGAAATAGGATACAAAAGTTAAATTAGAATATTTAAATTTTTAATGAACGCTAATAATAATTTCTTAAGAAGAGGAGAGAGAGAGAGAGAGAGAGAGAAATTAATTCATAATATATATACACAACCTATTTTTGCGTTCATATAAATATATAATATGAAATTTATTAAAGCTACAGAAAATTTATTAGAGCTAAAGAAAATTTGTTAAAGTTAAAAAATGTATATAGATCGGTACAGAGATATAATAATATTTCTATTGCTCAATTTTTAGATGATAAAAATATCCTTTTACGTTTCGCAAGCAAGCTTTTAGAAGATGAAAAAGATTTCGTTGATAAACAACTAAAAGTAGAAAAATTTTTTTATACGGAAATATAAAAATACGGAACGTGCACTCTTTCAGCGTGTCGCGTACATGACATAGCATATTGCGGAGCTTCAAATAAACAAATGCTAGAAGTCCGTAAAAAAAAATCTGTACTCGGGAGGGGGAGAGGGGGGGGGGCGGCGGAGTGAAAAACTATTGAAAAAAGGGCACGCACACCGCATGAAATACGAACTCGCGCAACTAATTCGATTAAAACGAGATAGCGATTATCCGGAATACATAACGTCGTGCATTTTTTTTCTCCCCTCACACAAAAATGCACGCTGCAGCGACGGCACGCGATCATTTGCTCTCGCGCGTCGTGCCATTTTTTATTCATCTTCAATCACGTTTGCAGCGCGCACCGATGAAATATGAGCTGCCGTCCACGCGCGTGTACGCCCCGCTAGTCAAACTCTCGTGAAATGCGATTATCTCGGACGATTTTCTCGAAAAATTGAAAATTTACGACTGTTATTTAAGATCGTGCGGCAGAATTAAATGTTGAACCCGTTTCCAGTTGTATGCAGAATAAACGCCACGTTACGCTTCTTTCATTCTTTAATCATATTTTAAGACATAATATATACTCTCTCTAAATTTCTTGGAGTGAAATCTCACTCTAAGAGCGTGAAAATGCAGTCATTTTTGGAGAAGGGTGATTTTCACTTCTCGAAAAAAACGTTTTTATTCTTTTTGAACGACATTTCACTCCAAAGAAGAAGTGAAAAAAGTAAAAATTGTCATTCTTTTCCAAGAGAAAAAAATATTTTTACTCTTATCTAAAAATGGCTATACTTTCATTCTCTTAGAGTGAGATTTAGATCTAAGAAATTGAGAAGAATAGACTATGCATTCCTCTGAGATTGTCACTGTCGGTTTGGAAAGAGTGAGGTAGCTTGATTTAAATCTCTCTTTCTCTATCTCTTTCTTTTTTAACTCTTGTAATTATATTATATTATTTTCTTTTTATTTTTGCTTTAATAAAATTATTCAATTTTCTCTTGCACTAGTATTTATGAATTATTTGACTTTCTTTACTTGTAGACATCCATTTTATTATTTTGCAGTGCTTTTCAATAGTTACTATTATTTTCTTTTTTTTTACTGTCAATTTCGTTCCAATTTTTTGGTATAATCGAATTTACTTTATCAATTGTATGTTTAGCTTGAGAGGATGCTTTCCTAAAGCACTCAGGGAATGACGATTTCTCTTTCTCTCTCTCTCTCTCTCCCCTGCCCCTCTTTCTGTTTCTTTCTAAAATATCGAGTTGAAGGCTACAGTCAACACTGATTCAATGCCTTGAAGCATTCTTTGATTGACTAATTCATAAAACTCTTTCTTCCGATTAGTCAATCAAATAATACTTCAAAGCATTTGTAGTGAGACTTCGATTGTACTCCAAGAGAGATGCTGATACATTAAATTTTTTTAACGAAACACAGATACAAGATTGTAAAATGAGCGATCGATATCTATTACGTCTGTGATTTTAATTAACACTTGTAATAATATAACGTAAAATTAAACGCTTGTAGAGTAGACTACTTGAACATGGGACTCCTTTGGATTTTTAACCACTCCGTGTAGAAAAAATCTGCAGGTATATTTGCGTGAAACTAAATCAGCTCCTGCATTAAATGGGTCTCCGTTTACATGGTCTTTAAGTTTCGTAGTACTGTTACTCACAATTGGTCCTTACGTGGGTAACTTTGTTATAGATTCGGAGCGGCTGGATCGATTTTGCTAATGGCGAAGTTTTTTGATTGCGGAAACCGATGCATTGAAATGCAGCAACAATAGACGCTCAGCGTCGGCGGATCGTTAATGCAGAAAGTTCTAGCGCACCATTTGCTAGGATAATAGTTATTCGCCCGGTTTACAATTAGCAATTGTACGGGACTGTTGCGACGTGGAAACGTAGAATGGGTGTTTGAGAAGCGCGTATCTTGACAGCGCGATTTCCCACAACGCGGTGATATTTCTCCCCTTCCCTCCCCCATTTTTTCCTTCGCCGTTCGTAAAAATAAAGACGAAAACGAGATCGCGCGAGACGAGAGTACTTCCGTCGGAAATCGCGCGTGCGCGCATGCGTCGTTACTCTTACCGATTTGCATGAAATCTGAGGAAGAAAAGCGTATTTCGCGCGTGATCGTCGAGTAAGCGAGGAAATCCCGGGGATCCTGAAGGATCCCGAGCGCAGGGAGACAAAACTGGAGATCTCGGGACGTCGAGGATTCCAGCGTATAAAGATTGAAGGATCCCGGGATCCGAGTACGTAGGGATTTTTACGAGGCGGGGACTCTAAATGTTCAAGGGGAGGTTCTGAAGAAGACGGGGGGGATGTACATCATGCGGGTCTATCCGGCATCGCGGTATACAAGTTCTTCGCGCTGCGATGTGTTCTTCCACTTCCGTTCTCCCGCAGTATCGTTGCGGTTTTACGCGGCAGTTTCTCGAGTCCGCGCGCTCTCATTCACGATTAGTGGAATTATCAGCGGATCGAAGCCCGAGACCGTAACTGTTCCTCCCGGGGTGGCAATTCACCCCGTCGAGGCCGGATACTTCGGAGACCATTTGCTCGACGGAGGGAGAA
>NW_017305987.1:1591482-1594438 GCF_001594115.1 Trachymyrmex septentrionalis | reverse complement strand
CAATTCACCCCGTCGAGGCCGGATACTTCGGAGACCATTTGCTCGACGAGGGAGAGCGCTCGCGCGTGCAATAGCCGGGGTAGTTCGACGAAGACGAGTCAGCTTAGGATCTTCGTCGTTCCGAGGTTGCGATGCTCCGAGGAGCGTGGATGAGAGAAACCGTGAGAGGAATCGCGGCGACGGGAGGGTAGCGGAGGCCAGGGTCGTTTCGCGAGACGATGGTGGAAATCGAGCGGTACCAGCCTCCCCGGAGATCTCTCTCTTCGTGTCTCTCTCTCTCTCTCTCTCTTTCTCTCCACTCCCCCCCCCCCCCCCCCCCCGTGAGAGATGTAATGGTACGGCGAATAGTAGCGCACAGTTTCGCGTCAGCCTTCGATCACGAGCGATCACGTAGACGCTCGTAAGGAGAATATCAAAAGGGCGTTACGTGCGCCGTGCAATGTTCCTCGTCACGATGCTCTTCCTCGTTCGTTCCAGGCCAGGCCGATGCCTGCTGCGCTTCCTCCGGCGAGAGCAACCTAATACGCGCGAGTAGATCGCGCGTATCAGAAAAGTTTTCCGCCCCCTCCTCTCCCATTACGACCCTCTCACCCCCCGTCGAGAGTACAGCGAGTCGGATAAGACAACGGGAGGGTATCTCCGAGTCGTGCTGAAATTTATCTCCGGTCTCCGCATTCGTACGTTCTCTCATCCGACCCTCCCGCTGTACTGCGGCGGATAATGAAATTATCCGGAAGACGTAACGCGAAAGTGAACATAAAAGTAATACAACGAAAGGCAATGAGAATTATCCACGTTAGATTAAAGTTGGGAAATGTGTTCTAGAAGTAACACATAGCTTTATCATATGCTAAAAGAATACTGAGAGCTCTCGATCGTCACGGAAAAAGAAGAATCCATAACCGTATCGGTTTCTTACCTTAAAAGTGACTCGAGTAAAGAAATGAAATTTCCTAGGAATTTCCTAATCATTTTTAACCCGACTAATCGAATAATATCGAGTAAAAAGTGTATTTATAACATAATTTAATTTTTACATTTTTGTCATTTTCACAATTCTTAAAAAAAAAAAAACCAATGAGTTTTTCTGCAGTTCGTAATAAGTATATTTTATGATTATTACAAAACAAACATGCTTTGTTAAAGATAACGATTATTTAAAAGAAAGAAAATAAACTGGGTAAATCAGTTTCTTAGCAATAGAATGGCATCTTTTTACATGTTTTAAACGTTCACAGAATCCTCATGTGTCCCGACCTAGAAATTCGAATTTCACGGAAACAACCACACGCTATCACAAATTAGGCTGAAATTTGAAATGATTTACGCTCTTATGATCGACAAGCTCCACGGTGTGTCGCCGAACATCGGTCGATTACAAGTTCGCCGTGAAAATCGCCGTCTGTGGAATATAAAAAATGCATTATACCTACTCAACGATTCGACTGCGACCCATCGCGCGTCACGTTCCCTTCCCGCCGAACGTTATCGAGGACGGTGGAAGGTTGTTTTCTCGGACGATCGATTCGCTCAGCGGAACTTTCGCCATTAACGAGCTACTTCCAGTCGCCGACACCGTCCAGTTACCACCAGCCGACGCGTTCCCTACTTCCCTCAGGTAGCCGCGCGATTTGTTCGATCCCAAGGGTAACTTCGTCCGTGAGCAAAACCGAGGACGTGAGGGAGAAACATTTGTTACCGCGTTTTGGGGCGTCGCTTGTCCGTAGCGTGAGCGAGGAGAAACACACACCACCGGTTATATGTTCCAGCGCGAGGAATATGCAAGCGATCAACGTTATATTCTGTGTATAATGTTGACTTTACGTCGCAAGAGCGAGAGAATAACAAAAGCTACTCAGCGATTGTATCTTATATAAAATGCACATCTGTATACAAGCCCGCGGGCACTCTACATATTTATCCGTGCGTGATGTATGTATTCAAGAGATTCATCTACATTTTAATAAGGTAGAAGGAAGAGGAGGTGGTTGCGGAAGAAATTGACGAGGATTTATTTTTGTTAAAATAAATCTTTGATTTAAAGGAAATCCAAACGTTAATATCGCGCGATTATAATTCACCAGATCTCGAGAAATCCTTAAACATTAAATCCTTGATTTTTCGAGATTTCCCATGAATTATATAGCCGATTTAACGTTTAGACTTCCTAAATCAAAGATTTATTTTAATAAATCCTCGTTAATTTTGTTTTCTTTCTATTTTCAGGGATCATATCCCGAGTCGAAATTTTAGTCTTGCTGTGAATCTCTTTCAATTAAACGTTATAAACCTACAACCCAAATACGACCTCTTTGAATATTACTCAATCCACGGCTTCTATTTAGAAAACTTTTTTTGAATCTAAAAATAGGAAATTTTCCGATAACTGCCATTTACAAGTTCAACGTAGGAGCTCAATTTATTAGATTAGAACCTATTTTAAATCTCTAGAGTCTACATACTAATCTACATTCTAATTATAAATCTTTAATCAGTATACGTCCTAAAACAAAGGTTTAAAGTAGAAGCAAAATTTTGACTCGTGGTAAGCCAAGTCTTTTTATGGATCAAATATATTTTATGAATGAAATATTAGAATATTAGAGCTTTCGTAAAGCAAATTTTACGCAATCTTCTATCGATTTTTACGAGAGAAGTCTCTAAAATAGAATTGAGAGTTGAAGACCAGACGATCGGTATTCCGAGAATTTAAGAAAGCCCTGAAACTATTTAAAGATTTATATATTTACGTACGCAAGACTGCAGTCGATATTTGATTGAATTTAATTTAATTTAATTTAGTTTATTGCAAAGCTATATGAAAAAGGCTACATGTTAACAGAGTAATAGACATCAAATATGATACAATAGACAATAGTAGCTTGCAAATGGTCAGCAAAATTCCTGTTACAAAGTCTACCAGTAATAACACAATAATGCAATAAGTAAACCAATA
>NW_017305987.1:1590288-1591449 GCF_001594115.1 Trachymyrmex septentrionalis | reverse complement strand
ATATATATATATATATTTATAGATGTATAAACTTACGACGGCATTTAACATTGTACAGAAAAGTTCGATGGAGAATCAAGTCGTGCGTGGAAGAACCAAGCGGAGGAAAACGCGAGCGGCTCGAGAAGATTTCGAAGACGAAGTCGTAGCGCGTCGCGCGAGCACTGGTGCGAGCCCGATTCGCTCCTCAAACTTCCATTTAATTACGGCACTAATTAAGGCGAACCGAAGTGAGCGTAAGCACCAGTTTCATTATTCCGAGTTAACCGTAGTTGCCGAATGATCAAAGGACGTTCCGGCGTGCGGAATCTCACACTCGCGTACACCATCCTCGGCCGTATTAATCGCGGAAATCACGATGCTGTTCGAGCCTGAAAAGTTCACTTTCTCACGGATCACGGGAGATTTACTCGCGATCCGCGAATTCGTTTGTTGTGAATAACAACAGTCGCATCCGTCATCCCTTCGGCCATCGCGACCGCCCTTTTTTCAACGGAAAGGAACGGTAGTAGCGGACGATTCGTTATGGCTTATCCGATAAATCGGATATTCTCGGTGCTCGTCGCGTGTGTGGTCCCGATCCCGAGTGTGAACGAACGATTATCAGGATCGAATTAGGATTTGCGCCGTTTTTTTTTTTTCGCACCAGTGACAGAGGGACGGTAGGCATTGCTGAAAATTGAACCGAGCGGAACGTGCGCTGGTCCCCCGATAATGAAATAAATCCGTTGGAATATAATTACGTGGACGCTGGTGAAGGATAATTAAACAGATACGAACCGGGGAGATTCATCGTATGCGTGGAAAGGATCAGACGGGGCCTGATTAAGCATCGCATAATTTCGGGATTAATCCAGCCTTACTTTCGTCTTATCCTCGGACTTGAGATATTTCTAGCGATTCATTAAACTAGAATCAAGTGCGGGGATTTCAATTGTTCCCGGCGGTGCGGTGTTTTGTCGCTGCATTTCGTTTTCTCTTGAAACGTATTAAGGATGTTTTATACATATTTTTTCAGAACGATAATGAAATTATGAAAAAAATTACAGATTATTCGTTAAATCATGTTTAAAAATACAATATGACAAATTTGGTGATGGTTTACTATCTGGATTATAAGCTATTTTATTAAATAGTAGTATTTTTTTAAATCCATGCTTT
>NW_017305987.1:1579629-1590188 GCF_001594115.1 Trachymyrmex septentrionalis | reverse complement strand
ATGTATTCAAGATTATTTACGTAGAGTCACATTGCGATGCATGAACTGGTTGTCCAGTAAATAAACACAATATTTATTTGTTCTATATCTTTGTAACTAATCAGTGAATTGCAATGAAACTTTGCATAAATTATTTTCAATATTTAAAGTACTTATAAAAGAAAAAATGTAAATTTTTTTATCATTTTTAAAAATTGCATTTTTAACAAATAAAATAAATAAACTACAAAAATGTGTAAATTATTAAACAAAAATATAATCTTATTCACACAACTTCCATATGTATATAGTTTATTTGAAGTGTAAATATTAAACATACTTCTTAGTTTAATTTTTTTCGCAGGGATTGTACATGTAATGCATCCTTAAGGAAAATCTAGCTTGATCAACCGAATTTGATCAACATCGATAATACAGGCTTTTTAAATTCCAAATGAAAAATGTCGATAATAGTAATATCTTCAGTTTATTTCTTACATTATCGTCTCACTCAAACACATCTGTCTTTATCCAACATATTGCAATGTTATTTCTTATAAAATCGAGCACTTACCGCTAGACATAATTACTATTCTATTTACCATACTGAATGTTCGCTAAACACGCGAATTACGTTCAAGCTAATATATTTTTCTAGGCCTCCAATTTTACTTCTACAAACTCAGTATTATTCAAGTAATCCAAGGTCCACTGGATACTCACATGAATCATAAAGCTTTTATACCAAGCAAACTTTAATCTTTTTTTTTTGCGTTTCTTGTGAAACCGAAACACTTGGACATTTTTCGCTCGTGCATATTTTAATTCTGTACAAAAATTTCGCAATCCGTGAAGGCAAAATTTCGAAAATTTCGCGGTCGCACTGTAATTCGCACGGTAATTACCGCGTTACGCTATCCCCTTAACATTTTCACCAGAGTTTCGTACCAATTTCTATTGACTATTCAGGGCTCACGATTACGCGAACGTGTGCTTTCGTTCGATACTATGCCCCAAAAGCAGAAACGTGTCCTCACATACTCGACAGGATCAATAGATGCCGTGGTACACGTACGGCTGTCCTTCAGAGCGGTAGTGTAGTGGCAGATAAATTTGTCAGGCGTTTTCCCCGATGAGAGCCCGCCGTCCGCGTGCGGAATCGAATGAACGAAATAAAAGGGAATAGATGGAAAACTGATAAATTCCCGCGTATATATCGATTGAGACATTATTCATTGCGCGATATGTACGATTTTCCACGCTCAATGGCTGGATTCATAATACCTGCTACTCGAAATAGTAATGAATTCGGTCAACGCCCCCAATTTATACGATTATAAACTTCCGTTGTATGTATCCCTTAGCGCCGACGGGCATATTTGCTATAAACGGGACTGTATTTCATTACACGTTTAATCTCATAAATAACTCAAAAACAAAGTTTCGGGATCGCTTTAATACAGAACGCTGGTTGATTTAGCAGAGCGTGGAAACAATGATTATATTTCATTAGAGGCAATTACGGTCTATTATAGACCCCGCTGTCTACATTGAAGGTCATTTCATACTGCGACGATATTAACTAAAAACCCGCGTCATGCTATCCGCAACCTCGCTGTAATAATCGTCGCGTAAAGTTATCCAATTTATCGCGTGTTTAACGAATTTACCGGAAATTCGTGTTTCCTCTTATTTTCCCGTGTGAAAAATTCCATCCGAAGAAACCGTGCGGATCCCCGAGGTGTATCGTAGCGAGAGACATCGGACAAAAAAACAATATCGAAAGATCTCGAGGTGTACACGAGTGGATCTAGTTTGTGCGAACATTTTCCGCATCGCCTTGCACAATTTCCCGTAACTGCATGCGCGTGTAACGTGATTCAGAAAATTAACCGGCAAACACATCCCACGCGAAACAAAGTTACTTCAACTATAACGGTTCACGAACGTCAGTAACGAATAGTGGGACCGTACTTCCATGTGGCGGGTGCGCACATTGTGTGGCTTTTGCGACCGTACTTGTGACAGGGTATACCATAAGTACGGGCACGCGCAAGATATGACCTAATTCGATATACGATCGCCGATGGAGTACCTTCTTGTCTTCATGACGATTAAGAGAGCACTTTCGGTAAATTCCGAGAAGATGTATGGCCCCCTTGAGAATTCCACGAGGCACGGAATATAAGCGATAAATACGGAACTTCAAAACGTAAAACACCGGTTATTTATCCATATAGATCTGCTTTTTCTAATTAATGACAATTGTACTTTTCTATAATAACTATCCGAACTATACGTATTAATCACTAAACTGAGGAACTACTACTTTTGTAGTAAGTTCGGCATCGATTTTTCATTTTCTGATTAACTTGCGGCTCGACTTACTAAACTGATGGTTTTGCGTAATACTTCGCATGAGACCTCTAAATGTTACTGCGAAATTGTCACTTCGATTTTTAATCGCAGTAGAAAAGTATAATTTTTACCATTAATTATAGTTAAGTCTAACTTTACCGCTAATTATCGTTAAGTTAACCAGAAAATTAAAAACCGAGCCTTAAAGTTATCACTACAAACTCTCATCTAGTAATTAATCGGTTAGAGGGGCGCTTCTTTTATTATTGTCAGGTTAAGTGAGATTAAATCTAAGCCGTGAATTAACCAAGGGGAAAAAAAAGAACCGAGCCTCAACGTAGAGAGAAAGAGGAATGTGAAATTATTTTTATAAGAAGAACGCAAAATGAGCGCTCCATTTGCATCATTCACGGGCAGTTGAGAGATGGCAGGAATTTATTGCTCCGCCCGTACAAACACTCAGAAACCCCAGGGCCATTGCACAATTCACCTATCTCCGTTTGCGGACCGGGGAGTAATTGCAGGACAATATTATTCTTCGGGAGTGTGAACCAAGATGTTGACATTATTAATGTAGCTGGGACGGTAAATTGATCGTCGTCGCTGGAGGATCGTGACGTTGGAGTCCAAGGAGGGAAGGGGGGGGGGTGTTCCCTTCGACCCTCCGTCCCGCGGCTGTTCCTTTTCTCCCTCCCCCGATTATTATTATTATTTTCGCCACGTCGAGAAAGGAGGTCATCGGCGCGCGGCGGCGGCAAATGGAATTTGTTAATTTAATTGGACGGGCGCGCGGCCGCAATTTTGTAAAATGTCTGAAAGCGTGACACGTCCGCATTCATTTTCGCAGTCGGACATTTTCGACAGAACGACGCCGGCCGGGTCAGCCGATGGCGGCCGATAATCTCGTCGCCCGTACAGTACGCCACGCGCGTAAACAAATGCCTAAATTTAATTTCGCCCCGGCTCGCGAAACGGGGGAAAATAAATTAAACGCCCACCCGCGACGACTGCAAAATGCATACGCGCGACCCGTGTAAACGCGCTCGCCGATCATTTGTCCGCCGCGACACGGCGGAATCGGCGAAATATAATCGTCCGCTTCTACGTCTATCGAAATTCTTCATTAAACGTCGCGTTTTAATTAAAAACGTGCGGACACAGCCGGGGCACCGCCGCAGTTTGCGTATAGTTAGGTTTCACAATATCATATACGGCGGTGAAAAATGCCCCCCCCCTCCTCCCCCCCTCCCCCGATTGCCTATCTCAATGTGCAAACACACACCCATCTAAATCTATCCATGAAGCGTGTTTCATTCGCGTCACATGCACAAAAGGGTAAATCCACCCTCGAAACGATATTGTACGTATCCGCAACGATTACAATTGCACGCGCAAATTATTTCGCATTAGCTGGAAATGCGCGATGATCCGATGATTATGATTACTTTCCGCCCCGTCGGCTTCTGGAAATCGAAATTGATACGCGCGCAACGTATTGACACACGTACCCTGGAAATATCGTACGGACACCTCGGGTCTCCCCGATAATACGTCGACAAAGCGGTTTCCAATTTTCTCGTTACGAGAGAGAATCTATCCGCGGCGACCATGTCTCTCTTCGGCCAGGAAGAGTTGAGATGGGAAACGTGCCGTGTGCGCCCCCCGCGTCGTTACGACACCCAATAATTTCCCATGATCTTATTTTCACAACAAGAAACACCAAATTGGCTTTCCACTTACGCGAGCTTCAATTTGCCGCCTTCGCGCGCCACCTTCGCCGCCCCCGTTTCTCTTTTCCGTTCATTCGTTTTCTTTCATCCCTTCTCGGTGTTATTCGATTCCTTTCGGCAGAGCCCAGAGCCGTTCGGTTACTTTCCAATCTGTCCTCCCAGTTTCTTGAACCATATCGGCTTTATTACGTTTCCGCGTCTTCGTACGTTCGCCATTTTTACCGATGGCGACGCGCATCGACGTCGTCTTTTGTCCTGCGCGGAATGAAATCTGCGAAGGGCCGTGGCGAGTCGCGATGAAAGGGCCAATGGTCCGCGAGTGCCGATCACGTAATCATTTTATCGTGTTGCAAAGCTACACAAAACGAAAACTTTCAAGTTGCTACACACCCGCGGTGTGCATCGACTGTGCGATATAAAACGGGAAACGTCACAGATTCCGAAATCTAACGAAAAGGAAAGCTGAAATATCGATCACCAACGCAATTGGTTCGCCCAAAACGTGGAAAACACAATGGGATCTATCGCTGGAAAAACAGCTGTAATCTTTTTGAATTCGGGCATATATACGTTCTCTTTATTTTCCGATTGAATCTAAAACGTACATCAAATTAATAAATAATACCGATGCAAAGAATTATTTATTTTTGAAAATTTCCTGGATTTAAGGTGTCAAAGCTGCCTCTACATAATTTCAACAAATCATAAAACGTAGCTACAACGCGGATACAAAATGGAGATCTGCGTTTTGGGAATAAACGACCTATATAGAGGATTCATGTTAATTTCTGCTGTGTGGCGACGTAAGTTCACCAGTGACAGAACAGGAAAGAGTATCAGAAATGAATTTTCAATTTGCTCATTTATCACGGTAGAGATTCCTTTTTATACATTTCCATGATACGGAAAGTATCAGACACACGTAACACGTTTCTCTAACCTGAGATCGAATTAAAATGTTAATGCTTTAAAATGCTGCCGCAGTTGAATTTATTGCCTGCGATTGGTTTACATCTGCATTTATCTTGTGCGCGGTGACACATTACTTTACGTCTGTGTTTGTGAACTATATTTTATGATTCGCGAATTATGTAGACAACTTGACAAGCACCGTGTGGCCAGCGAATGCGTTACAGTTTGCCAAAAAAAGAAACAGCGATAAAACGGGCGTTTGGCGCGCCACAGATATTTTAATAAAATGAAGCATAATGCGATACACCTATATAATTACGATCGGATAACATATGTAAACGCGATGCGAGTCGGCGCCTCACGGATTCCGCTTGTTTACAGCGTATTCACGGATAAACCGCACAACGGTTCGGTTTATGAATCCCACGATCGTGATCTAGCAGGCGAGAGCACGATCGTCGTTAATGGATACGCCGTGTAATATTTATCTGATAATTACCAGAGACGTCCGATAATTCAACCCGGCCGCGTTAAACACTATCTGCGACCCGGTCGCTGATTCTCTGATTTTAGTTAACATGATTATTACTAATGGATACGCGGCATAACACTTAGGTGCTAATTAATAGACACGTTTCATTAAATCTTCTCGCATTAGGAAATACAGATACCGTACGCCGAGCTGCTTCTCTTTCTCTCGCTGCCACTCTACCTATCATTTGCTAATTTAAATTTAATGCTTCTTTCCTGTTATACTTCGTAATTATTTAATTCTTAAACGCTTTTCCCACATATTCGACTTTTCTTCTAACTGTTTTTCCAATACTTTTTCTATTGCTTACAACTTTTTTATTGATAATGATATACGTATACATTATGTTGCTTAATGTTTGGCGTTTCGATTGAAAAAATTGGTTACAATGTGTTTATTGTCACACATCTCAATGGAATTTACTTTTATTGAGTTTTTGCCTTAACGCTATCAAAATTTACTGTGCGGTCGAAAATACAAGTGTACAAAGCCTTGTAAGTTGTTTTCGTGCTTACAATCTTGAGAACAGTATGATTTACTTTACTGTAAGTAAATCACACGGATTTACTATAATTGCAATGTACTTTTTACCTGCGGTATTTTTACTTTCGGGCAAGTAAAGTTTGTCATAAATTCGACCAGAATATTTTTACTAGTCACGTAAGGTCAAAATTACTCAACCATTTCTCTGCGTGCACAGTATGGCGTTTAAAGGTTAATCCTCTTGCGATCTTATAATTAAAACAGTATTTTACGCAACCTCTTCTTCTTTAATCCTTTGAATTTTAGAACTTCCTGTTTTTCTTCCTGTGTACTCGCGATCGTCATTCAGCAAACCTGAGAAGCTTTTTAAAGCTCGCTTTACTCGTCCGTGTACCACCAAAAATTTATGCAGGCCGCATGGAAGATTCACGCGCCGAGGAAAATTATGAAGGGACGCTACCATCGCCGCTCGCTGCTGCTTCTGTTCCGCGTCCAAGAACAGGATTGCAAAGTCTACTCTCGTGGCTTTTTTGTTGCATAGCCGCGCGCTGGCTGAATGTATGGACTTCCAGAAGAGGGAAATGCCCTATTCTACTGTATATATTGTGTTTGAAAAAAGGACCACCAATCGCGATGCAACGGCGCAGTCGTCGTCGTGGTACGCGTGCGATTTCGTTTTTGTTGCGAGTTGAAAAAGGGTTGTATTCTAGAGTTTGTGCTCTTTCGCCTTTGAAATTCGGCGCCGGCGGCATTTACCGCTGCCAATCTGCCTACGGGTATTGCCGCCGCTGGTTTTCGAAGAGGACATTTATTGGTAAAGTACGTCGCCAAGGGCCACTCCGCTTTGCGCGACAAAGCGCTTCGCGCCGTTAACATGGTCGAATAAATGTCCATTGAAACGCGATGTATAAACAGTCTCCCGATGATACGTTACGCACATTTCATGAGTTTCCCTCCTGAGGGAAAAATGAGAAAATTTCTTGTATCGCAATGCCAAGCGTCTGTTACTTCGCACGCGGCACAAATGAAATGTATTTTAAGTAAATGTATATCTTTGAATGCCTGTCTAATTAAATGGAGGGTTTACAGCCATACTAGGATCTTTTTTGTAATGAAAATAAGTATATTCTGGAAAAATTTCTGCGACTTTACAATATTCGCGTACGCAAATGTAACTATATTATATTAATATTGCGAAGATAAAAAAATCAGTACATAGAATGTAGAATATATGAAAAATTAAGCGCGAAAATATTTGGGATTGTCGAACTTTGCAATATTTTTCGAAGCGACTTTTTTTTCAGAAAAGTATAAAAATTCAAATTGTTTTATTTGATTTGTATTAGAATGCAAATGCAAAGCTTAATTTTTTTTTTTTATAAAAAATTGTTTGTATGTTAAATTTATTTGTCACAATTATTATTTTTATTTTATTATTTATCGCAATTTATATCTTCAGTTTTTTCAGTTCGTGATTTTTTTTCTAGAGATCAGCAAGTTTTAAAATTCTGAGAGAGAAAGGTCGCCAAGGGAAATCGATGTAGTGTATAATAAGATTGAGATATTTTCCGTTTACTTGTTGTTCTCTCTACCGATTTTACTATCTTCGAAGTTTTCGAAGCGGTCGGTTTTATTTTCGCCTTTGCGAGTTCGATCAGCAGAATCACACCTTCAAAGCAGTCTATCTGGTCACCAACCGAGTCCGATGCTAAAACGAGGTCAGTTGATCTTGGAAAACCGTTCTTTCCAAGGTTATCGAATCATAATATGGCTGTCGCATCGACTTTCCTTCTCGACGATCGCTAAAGCATAAAAAGCGACAGTTTTATTGAACAAGATCGGTCGGAAAAATATGGAGGGTGCGCAGATGCGACGCAGACGGAGTCGGAGATTTGGCTTGCGACAGTTGTCGTTTAATTGCCGCCGGACATAAAGGATATTCAAGCAGTGGTGTCACCACCCCGTGGAGTTTAACAACGACATGGAATAGGGGTTTGCGGATTTTTGCGAATTATCAATAAGTGCTATATTTGTTTATTCCCTGACCCTAATCCCATCTGAAAATCAATAGCTTTTATTCTCAGAGGAATGGGTACGCGCAAACCCGTTAATAATTTCAGGACTTCGCAATTACTGAGAACCCCTGGGCCAGATGGTTGTCTGCCACCACAATGTCCTAAGGCGTCAGGCTGATTCCGAAATGATAGATGAACGGTTAAGATGTCCGTTAATTACATTGATACTGCAGTGAACATATGTCGCCCAGAAACCGTGAATATTTATTTTAATAATAAAGTACAGGCATAAAACAATCAAAAGTCGCACGTACAAGATAAACAATTAAAATATTTATTTCGAAAACGTTTTCATTCTAGCGTTTAAAACGCATGTATTTTTATGTATACGTGTTTAAAAACTGATTGTACATCACTAAATGTAAAGTATATATTTTGTATTCATTGATATACATGTATTGATGTATCCCATATTTTTTTAATTTCTATTATTTATTAGATTATTCGTTTGCATGATTTTGTTGAGATCAAAATGATCTCTTAATCTTCCGTCTGCAATTTTTTTTCACTCTTTTAGGTTTTTGAAAAATGTAGCAAAAATTCAATTACTTTTGGACATCTCTATTATATTACCAAATAGTACTTCAACAAGATATTTTAAGAGGGAGAATTACATTCCTTCCTCTCTCTCTCTATTTCGGAAAAATTTGGGAGTAAAATTTCGCTTGTACCAAAAAAGACCCAAACTGCAGACGGAAGATTAAATTTACGTGATAAATGCTCGTTTCTACCAATGTAAATTAACTTTAATCCCGGTTCAACTCTTCATCTTTTTTTAATTCTTAGAACTAAAAAAAGATGAAGAGTTAGTTGAACCAAGATTATAATTAAATTATATTGGTGGAAATGCAGACAAAAAAAGAGCAGAACTCTCAATTGCAATATCTACATAACTACAATATAAATAATATCAATTCTTTTCGCTCGTATAACTTACAACAAATTAATAAATAGTAAAACTCAAATCAATACATTAAACGAGCTATAGTTAGGTGTACTAAATAATATTTATTAATCACAAATTATAATTTTCCGACGATAAGTTTTAACGGTACGTTTCGACTATACTTAGTCCTCATCAGCCGCAAAATATATAAATACCCAAATATTTAATTATATTAACATATTATGAGAATCATCTCACGTTCGAGTTACAATAGATAATATAACAAATTTCTAAGAATCATCTCACCTCCGTGTTACAAAGGACGGTATATCGCAACCAAATCATATGTAGTCAAACTTGATAATTAATAAATGATGTAGTGAAGAGTCATGATTCACTGATACATCATTTATTCCTCATAATATATTAATATAACTAAATATTTGGGTATTTATGTATTTTGCAACCTGGGTTTTACTATTTATTTATTTATTACCTACATAAACTTACGTATAAGATTCCAAACAGACATAAGGAATTTATTGAGAACTTTATTATTTTGACATTAACGTCGATTAGCAACAAAAATCGTTGTCGCCGAAGTTTAAATCATCCCGTCGAGATGCCGAAAGTCTGCACGGTGTTTTCCATCTGCCTTACGCGGTATATGGATCCGGTTCGACATCCAAAAACATCCCCGATAGCTCGAGCGGAGCGTCGATTCTGCCCGACGTTTTGACGCTACAAACAGCCACTCCGGCACGCTTCGTTGCCGATAGCTCTCACACAAAGAAGACGCGAAGTGAATCGGGCAAAAGTGCGCGCCCCGTCCGTTCTGATGCGGCGCACCCTCGCGCACGAGACGAGGGAATAGATTTCGCGATACGCTACGTTGCCGGCGATTAATCACACCCTTTTCTCGTCTCGTCTCGTCTCGTCTCGTCTTGCCTCGCCCGAAAGTTGGCTAAAGTCTCGTTCGAGTTTTATTTTATCGCGACCCACAAACTCCGATATCCCGGCTCTTTGGAGCGTCTTTCGACGACAAGTCTCATCGTAATAGCCAAACACTCTTTAGGAGAGTGAAGGGAAATAGCTTTGCCATTCGTTCTTACAAGAAACGTTCGCCAACAGTTGCGGTTCCCTTTTTGATGGAGTTAGGTAGGTTTGTAGAGCAAACGAAAATGATATTGATTCTCTGCTTCTACCAAGAGAATTATATAGGAATCGCCTGATCCGAAAGTGCATCTGAGAACCATTCTTTTTTTAATCTTTAAGTAGATAAGTGATCTAAAGATATTAATTACTAGATGAGGTCTCAAAATACTAAAAAAATTTTTATTTTATAATTATACTTATTGTTAGTATATTATGTTATAATTAAATTTATATTAATTACCTTTTTGAAATATGTAGAAATAATGAATTTTAACCCATATCTTTCCATCGTTCTATTTATAGGCCAGAATTTACAGGACCTTTTAATTCTTTTCTACACATACACATATATATATATATATATATATATATATATATTGCACACAATATATATATATAATTTATGTATATAAAAAAATTGAAGATGCTTAATATAGAGTATATGGAAA
>NW_017305987.1:1559736-1579529 GCF_001594115.1 Trachymyrmex septentrionalis | reverse complement strand
GTATATGGAAAAAAAAATTAAAAATATGCTGTCCTATAAATAGGACAATGGCAAGAAATGAGTTATTTAGAGGACAAAGGTCTATTTTTTAAATCTTACAACTTCTTCTGAAGATTTTTTCTTACAATTTATTATTTTATATTATCATTGTATTTCTTGTCTTAAAATATGATGCTGTTTCAACATCACTATAGTGACTTTCCCGTCCCATAAAAGTTAAGACATCTGGGTAATACCTTATTCTATTTTCCTTTCCGAGGGTTTTAAAAAAACCTGGGATGTGTGTGGTCACTCATCTACTCATAATTTTAAATCTTTTTTAATATTTAAAATTGTGAGATTTTTATGAGAGAATATTTATGGGCTCTCTTAATTTACTAATCTCTTCGTTTTATCGAAAAGATACTTTTATTATAAATACACAAATCGCTCTTACCTCACTCATTTTCGCAGAATTATCAAATCATACGAAATAGCATCTTCTCCGAGAACGAAATAATTCGTTTCTGCCGAAAAAGGTGAGTTTTTTTTAGGGGGAGAAAGGTGAAGACATTGTTAATATCAAAGTCTTTCAGTGATGCGCAATGACGCCTCTGAAAAGGGTAAAGCAACCTTTCAGTGAAAGATCCCTTGCTCTTTCGCCGTTAAAGTGACGCGAGGAGAGCGGAAGATTTCCATTCGGAGTAAACGCGACTATAAATCACGCCGCGTGGCGCACCTTAACCCCTTGGAGCAGATGAGAGGAATTAATCAACGAGCTGCGCTAATTGTTTATTATTCCGCGATCGATGACGATATCATTCTTATCGCCGTGTACTCCGTCGAGCGGACAAACGACCGCGCTATTACACGATTGTTAATTACCATAAACGTAATCCCGCGATTTAATTAGCTAATGGATCGCGAAACGTATCGTTTAATCTAATTATCTTGTAATTTACGGTATTATTTAGCACGTGAATTCGGGCCTCCGCTCTTCGGATTGCAAATGCGCTTTTTGCAGATGCATCTCGAATTTACCGCGGAATGCGGTTGTATTGAAATCCTAATCGTCTCCCCGGTGGGTACCTTTTGAAATGGTGCTTTTGTTTAATTACATACCGCTAAATTGCACGTTCTGCGCGCCGCTTTATCGCTTGCAGTTTATTTTGTTATTCTCCCCCCCTCTCTTTCTCCCCCACCACTGACGAGCGTTGAATATGTTTCTAGCTGGTTGTACGATTATACATTGTTAATGAAACATTTTAAATAATTTACATTCGATTTTTCTCTACTAAAAAGCAGCTGTATAATTGAAATTATTGAACATTTTACTCTTTCGATGTTTAGCTCACTTGGTATCCACATTTTATGTTTCCCGATTTTCAATAATTTTTTATATTTCTACATTTTTATAAATCCTCGATTAGGTATATTAATGATACGTTTGGAGCGAATGTTCCTGAAAATAACTCGTCGAACACGATAAGTTTAACGTCATCCTTTGGTGGTTCACGTGCAGGCTTCGGTCTCTTGTTTACCGCTCCTAAGGATTTCTCCCCTGTCTGTCGGTTCTGAAATAAATCAAGCTTCATCTTGTTGAGAGGTTTCAAACTCCGCCCCTGTTTCCCATGAGCCCTTTCGTAGATTCGCGGAGTCGTTACGTACGCGACGTTTATTTGTCCGGCTTTTAACGGTCCGTGCCATGCCATGCTATCGGAATTGTGGAAGTTCTAAATCAATTCCGTCATAAATATGCCGAAAGTTCGAAGTGTCACGTGCTTTTTATCGACCGTCAATCTGTCCGTCAATCGCGATTCCCTCAGATATCAAAGGACGTTTTCCAGCAAGGACACAGTGTAACATACGTCGATATTCATTCTTACATTTAAGAAGTCATGAATCAGTCAGAGATTAGTATCTTACGCCGTATTAGTATCTTAAGATCGTATTAAAATAAGAACGGACTATGAATACCGGCGGATTATGAATAGTGAATTATTTCATCCTTGTTTAACATCAAATAATGAGAATGTAGTGATTCACTTTGTTACACTATGATCTTGCTGGAAAACGCCGAAAATAATACGCGATACGAATTGAAATATTCGATAGCACCTTTGAACTTAAAGCTTGAAATCGTGTAAGAGGAATAACATTCAAATTAAAAAAAAAATCTATTCCATTTTCAAAATGTATTTTTTTTCAAGTGATAAGTTCAAAGATGTACTTCACGAATATTAAGATAACCGTACTCAATATAGTCTACATAAGCGATTTTTACTGAATTTATATTAGATTTAAAATAGAAAACATTTCCAAAACCATAGAAGACAGAATTTCTTTTTAGAATCTTATAGCTTTTTTAAATAAGGGTTATAATTCTTTATTTTATTATATCCTTGTTTCAAAATATGATATTTCAAAGCCATTGTAGATATTTCTGTTCTGTAAAGATTAATTGAAAATATGATATATATTTTCAATGACATGGGTATGATGAAGGTTGTGTAACTATAAACAGCAAGTAGACCTGCATATTGGATTACCTTACATTATCATTGCAATTTTGTTAATCTCTAAATGTGAACAGAAAATTAAAGAAATATTTATATAAACCCATATCAATATAAAACTATTGTATTTTATTGCGATAATAATAAAAATAGAACTTTCGAGTAAACACAACGATAAACAATCTGTTTGTTGAATGAATAAACTATTTTATTGATTTTATTTTCTTATTCATTATTGTAGATAGATAAAGATTGTTTTTCAATGTAAAAGAGGGTATCGAGAGGCAGAACAAACTCAGCAAGCGAAGCGCAACGGTGACGATGAGACAAAGAGACGGGCAATAAAGAACGGACGGAAAATAAAAGCGGGACGAACTGACATCAAAACGAAAGAGAGAAAGAGGACAAGAGAGTAGATCGTTTACGCGCCTCATCGCCGGCCAAAGGAGAAATAGCGGAAAAATAGAGCGCCGGTGCGTAGTACGTCGTGCTATAGCAAACACCGGTGTCGCGAGTAAATGGAAAAACGTTGTACGCGACGGAGCGAAACGCCGAAGCCGACGCCGACGCTGACGTCGACGTCCACGTCGATGGTATTGCTGGACGACACACCGACCGGCCATCCAAAATCAAACGCGTTTCGAAACAGGATTCGGAAAGCCGAATCGATAGCCCGGCCGGTTGCGCCCGCTCTGATAAACGTTTCATAAATATTCAAATGTTTATACGCGCATGCACCGGGTGGACAGAGACGCGTTTAGCGGATGCGAGACTGTCGCGTCACATCCTGCCCGCCGTTGCCCGTAACCGAGGATAGATACGACGATAATGAAGATAAACGAGGAGTGAAGTTCCTCGTGGGAATAGCAGATCGCGCCCGATACTGCTCACGCTCGGCCAGAGTAAATCGGATATGCGACGGCATAGTACAGCTGCAGCCGCGTGAAATTACCACCTACTTTGGCCGAAACTAGCTCGCCGGAGATTCCGTCTCGGACTCGAGCATATAGATCGACGCTGATTCGAGAAGCTATTAGCTTCTCTAAAAATGTATCCCATCCAAGGTAGACTATAGAAATTCACACGGAAAGAACGATTTTGTTGAAGTGATGAACAAATTATAACTTCGTTGGTCCATTGAAATAATTACGTAGGGATTTCAAGCATGATAAGCAATGTTGCAAAAAGTTTTGACGTTCAAGCAACCAGTTTAAGCGTCCTAAATAATAATTTTGACGGTCCAACAAAATTATTTTCAGATAAATTTTTAGCTACTTCAGCAAAGTCCTTTTCACATAGAAGACGAAGAGGAAGCCGTTAAACGTTTTCACTGAAAACAATTTCTAGTTAAAAATGAATCAATCAGTAGATTCTGATTATATCAATCAGAATTCTAATCGAGATAACTATATAGATGTTCAATTATGATGATCGGAATTCGGAGTGATATGATCGGAATTTATTGGATCGTGCATTCAATTTCAACAAAAAATGTTTCCCACAAAGAGAAAACAGTGGACTTATGGATTTTGATTTCTTTTCATATGATAAGTTTACATCGAAAATAAATTCCGCCATGTTTGAGCATTTTGTTAAATGTATCTTATATATAATAGATTTTTTAATATATGAAACAATCCCGCATTAATTATATGGAAATTATTATTCGATTCCGATCAAATAAGTTATTTTTCACGTATAATGTAGCTTATAATGTGGCGAACAAAAGCTATCACATAAACAAAAGACTTAATAACGAATAATTTTTAAGCTACGCTATATCAAAGGTGTTCTTATCTTTTTGTTTATCACATTACAAGTTACATTATACATAATAAAACTATCTCATTTTATCGGGATCCAATTTACCATATAATTAATAAACACTAATTACATGGAAAATTACGCTCCGATGAAATGAGTTAGCTTTCATATACAATATAGCTTATAATGTGGTGGACAAAAGATATCAGATGCAAGGCTCGATAATGATTAGTTTTTAAGCTATGTTGTATCAAAATGTGTTCTCTGCATGAGCATCAAGTTTTATACCTTTGATACACCCTGGCTCAAAAACTATCCATTATTGAGCTTTGTATCAATGATATCTTTTGTTTGCTACATTATATGAGAAAACTACACTGTTAAAAATTTTATGAAATTTAATGTACTTTTAAGTTACACAAATTAAATTCAATTTTATGACAATAAATTAAATTTAACAAATGTATCTGCAACTGAAAAGTATATTTGTGTACATGTACATGAAATTTATAATAATATATTTTTCATAAAATTTGCATGAAATTTAATATAAGTAAACGTTAAATTTAAGTTACTTATAATTTCATTTTCATTGACAACATTAAATATTTTTAATGTACTTACTTGAAATTTGCTTCCATTACAACGGAAGCAAATTTCTCTTTTTTTAACAGTATAACTCATTTTATTAGAATCTAATTTTCCACACATAATTGGTGCGCGAGGTCCTTTTATACAATATATTAAAAATACCATTTATAAAGTCAATTCGATAAAACGCTCGGACACGGCACAATTTATTTTCGCCTTAAATTTATCATGCTGAAGAAGATAGAAATTCGTGAAGAGTCCATTGTGTCGTCTCCTTGTCAGGAGATATCATTAGATTTATTCTATATATACATTTGATTAATTATTTTAATTAATAGATATATAATAGAAAGGGAAGAGAAGTATAACGCATGTCATAACTGAATAAGGCGGCCAGACCATTTTCAGAAGTTTTAGAGTTCTTGAGAAACTCGGAAGGAATTGATGTCGGCATGCGCGCACTCTCTTTTAACAGAACCGCAATCAAAGTCGTTCGATAAATCAAACTTGGTGAAGTTTTAATTGATCGCTGCTTGATCAGGAGAGCGGAGGCGAAGTGAGGTACAAGGATGACGTCCTTCTCTTTCTCTCTTTCACCTCCTCGACACGCGGGAGCTTCCTCTTCTTGTACTATAGACATCCAAAAAGTAGGCGGGTTATAGACTAACTTTGTAGTAAACTCACTCAATCAAAGTTACCACGAGAAAGTCTGCGCGAAGACCGTCGCGGAGGAGCGACGGATGAATGTTTTAATTTGCGATTAAGTTCCTAAACCTCTCGACTTATTGCGAGCTCCAGCAAATTCATATATCGTGAGGCATATGAGAATATCGGGACGTCTCAAGATTTAATTATAGCATGCGACGCAGAAGTATAAACAGCGTAATATAATAACAGCCGAATAGCGCATTGCATGTATCGAAGACGTTTCCCAACTTGATCAATTTCCCGCCTATAAATTAACGTGAAACCGCGAAGAACAATTTCCCTCGACAGAGAGTTCTCGCCAAGTCGCGTATTCGATATCATCCCCGGATGGGGTCGCGAGCGCCATTGTTACTTCCCGATTCAGTTCTCTTCCGTTGTATCGCTTACATCAGGCGATTGCGAATTCGGCGGTGGCGGTCGACCCTATCGATATTCAGTTGCCGAACTGGTTACCTTTAATGGTTATACTGAATATTGATTACCAATTAGTGGGCATAATCACCGCGAATTCTAATTGTTAATGAGGTCTACAACCGCAGCGTGCAAACTGTCCGCGATGGGGCAGAAGGGGACAGAGGAGGGAACGAGAACACTGGGGTAATGTCCGGCTGAATTAGCAATCGCTTCCTTGTTTTTATAAGCTTCCTGCGATCGTTGCGCGTCGTCACGGGACACGTACTAAATTATTTTGCGCCCTGGCGTACGCGCTTCCGTTCCAATGCGGCTGCTCCATTAAATACCGCTGCCGGATTAATCCCTTAACGACGTGCGTCGCGAATCCGCTAAAATCCTCTGTAGGACATTCAATTGAGTCCACTGAAAGCACATTATTATTATGCCATCGCCGTGAAATATTGATGGTAATTAATTACGTTGCATTCAAATAAATTTTTCGACAGCTTGTCGTGCGAACAAATCAATTTGTAGAGAATTTTATTAATTTCATGGATATATTAAATCGTGGTGATCGAATGATGTTTCATTTTCTTTGAATAATTAAAATTGTTTCAAATTTTCGAGTTTCTGAATTTTACCTGAAGAAAAGAATTTTGTTAAAGTATCGAAAAATGTAGCTACAAATTTGAAAATAATTTTGTGTTGGACTATCAAAAAATTCACTCCACAAAATTCTTTCCCTGCACGAAGAGAATTTTTTCTTAGAGTTTACCTTGAAAATATGATAGTCGTGGGACAATATAGTATTTCCAAAAATTTTAATGTAAATTTATCTCATTCGTTAATAAAAGTACAATAAGATAAGTTTGATTAATTTTACTGAGGTGCATGGTGAAAATCTTTAAAATATTGAATTGCACCACAACTACCTACATTTTTGGGATAAATTTTAAAACACAATTTTTAAAATTCTCTCCATGTGGAGACATTTCTTTAGAATTCTACAATTTTGTAATCGTTGCATTGATAAAATCAAATAGAACTCTTATTTAGAGCCATGCATCATAAGCCATCCGAAGATATTTAAGTGTTAAATGCCTATTTGGAAACATTCGGTTTGCTAAGTCACGAGGAGATGAATAGATCGTCTTACATCACCGTGCATCAGTCTCTTCCACGGTCTCCGATACGAAAAACGCCTCGCGAACACGAGAGATGGATGATCGATCGACGAAGACGGAAAGTCGCAGGAGACGTCGGCGGTCGGATGACTCGACGACGATGGTAATTCGAGAATTTTCATATCGCTAAGTAACCAGCGCGCCATCCGTTTCGGCATGTAACATAAATAACATTACCGGCGCGACGGGATGGCCCATGATGAATGTTCATCATCGCGACATGAAATATGTATGAAGCGTCCATTTTTATTCCCATCGAAAGTCGCTAGGCTCGATTTCTCGGATTATTTTTTCGATCAACTAATTCGATGAGACGCGATTGATTTATATATCGAATTATTATCAATTACTTTATTACCGTATAATTAATTCGATACCCTTTACTCGGATATCCCGAAAAATGTCTAAGCGAGAGATTATAAAAGATAAAGATCGAAAGATTAGTAAAGCTAGTACCACAGAAAAATATCATTCTATTGCTAATAAAAGTGATTATTCAATTTACTCTTTTTTTTTTTTAGTTATCTTTAACAAAGAATATTTCCTTGTGATCTTAAAATATACTTATTATAAATTCTTAGAAGACCTCGTTATTTTATATACTCAAAATAAGAATTTATTTTCTTTTGAAGAATATTGATCAAAGAAGCGACTTTATGTAATAAGCAAATCGAATTTGTGTTAATTTAATCTTGATTAAAATATTAAACAAGAAGATTGGAAATAAGACCGTTTATATTAGATATATATTACTTTAAATACGAAGCACCACTACGGTCTGATCATTTCTGAACTTAATTTATTTAAATGAATATATAGTTCAACATCTTAACATGCAGACCGGCGATTCTAAAATTAAACTTACTAGGTTTTAGAATATATTTTGAATAAATTTGATGCTTGTGATGAACTTACGATAGATTTGCCGATGCATGAACTTTTGAAATACTTGAAACAAGTAATTCTTACTTCCGTATAGCCTACAATATGTATTTTTCTGTGTGCAGTAATACGAATGATGTATTATATTATAGCGCATAGTGACCGCAAACATCCAAGAAAGTAGTGAACCCCAATGGGGTCAATTTGGTTCGAAGGGGTCGTTTCGATGGCGTCAGTCGGCGCTCTCCCTCGTTGTCCTAAATTCATTTCTTCAGGTTATTTATAAGGGGATGATGCTGTGACGATGAGTCAGAAGCACAAGAAATATTAATTTTCCGGCCATGTGCGGAAAATTATTACCGAAAAATATCGCACGATAACCGCAAAATTACGCGAGCTACGTGAAAGTTTAATGGATAAGGTGTAATATTTTAATATAATGGCACTGTGAATCATAAATACATTTAAGTATATAGACTCTATGATAGATTTACATATTAAATTTAATATTATCGATCACGCGTTCGAAAGTATCACGCATTAATACTGTATTTAAAGTTCCGCCAAGTAGAACGATGTTTTAAACTGATTACATTTTCAGACATTTATATTTTGCAGATCAATTCTATTTACAGCTACCTGCTGTCAAAATACAAAAGAACCAAATTTATGGAACGAATCGATAGCAATTAAGATCACTTATAATCTCGTCGTAGTCCCATACTTTTTACCGTGTCCCGATCTGTTCAAACGTCGCTACATTCATCCGCCCGACTCCCATTGCATCACACGCGTCACGCTCTCGAGCAACCCCCGGAGGCGAAATATCGGTGGCGCAAGTAAGTGCATCGAGATATTGAGATGTGACCCACGTATTCAATATAAGGGCTTTTACCGGCTCACGCTTCCGGGGCAAAAGCAACCCTCACCTTCTCCCTTCGCCTCCCCAGTTTTCACGGTATCCCTTTCGCCGCCTGTG
The DNA here is from genome assembly GCF_001594115.1 of Trachymyrmex septentrionalis. Lineage (NCBI taxonomy): Eukaryota > Metazoa > Arthropoda > Insecta > Hymenoptera > Formicidae > Trachymyrmex > Trachymyrmex septentrionalis. Next base: position 1,570,533 of record NW_017305987.1, on the reverse strand, counting down.
GCAAGTCGAACCCCTTCTTCCAAGCGACCAACGCGCGTTTTCGTATCAACGCGTACTCAATTTACAATGGAATTGCTTCAACAGGCCATTCTGTATAATGCGCTCAACAATGCATCTATGCAGCCCTTTCGCATAAAGCATCGCACATTCTGTACACAGGCCGCTCCGTAACATCGCTTTCGCCTGTTGAGGGTCGTGTTTTGTTTGTCATCTTATCCTTGGACTTCTATCTTTTCATTCATCGTCTGTTACCTTTTAACACAGAATATTTTGATGAGATGCTATCTTGTTAAGGTGCCTCCAAAAATAATTGGCCAACGTAAGCCAACTTTGCATAGGTTCACTAAATTGATCTACATTTCATGGATAATTATGCGTCTGTATGTGTGTAATATTTAACAATCTGGCGTACATTAGCCGCATCATCTGGACAGGCACCTTTTCTCGAATTAATATTTTATCAAGCGAAATCGATGACAAGAATATATAGAAACCTATTCTCATATTCTCGAATTTTGTGATTCCCTTCTTATTAATCTGATTAGGAAAAATTTAATTGTCACGTACATCAGAAAATCGATTTGAAATTTTGCTCGAGGAGGAAATTGTAACCGATAATAACAATGGTAATTTTAATGGCACCCTGTATATATCTCTGGAAATGTAAACGCATACACACGTGCATAATGCATAGTAACAAAGGCGTTATCGAACGCAAGCCAGGAGTGCTTTACGGCCCCGATATCGAATCGAATCGAATCGAGAAGTAATTTGCACGTAGTAATGGCACAGGTTGTATCAAAGGGAAGCTACAGCATGGCTGCTAAGGTGTTGTTCTTGGCTTCGCGACATCGCTCTTACGATGGGTACATCGGGACGATATTGGTCTCGATTGCTGACTATACCGATGGCGATGCTCTCTCAACTGCTGCGTTAAAATGATATTGCTCTCCGTATAGTCGTCCCTAAATACATTCGACGTGAGTCTTATTCGTTGTACGCGCATCAATTTTAGATTGAATATTTTAAAGGGGAGAAGAGAGAGAGAGAGAGAGAGAGAGAGAGAGAGAGAGAGACACGAGGAAATGCGCGTCCATTAATCTATTGTACATGCGATCGCACGCATCCGAATCCATCGTGCCATAAATGGCGTAAATCATGGATGAATTATTTCGTCGCATAGCAAATAAATATGGATAACGGGGTGCACGTTATCATTGTTAATGAGTCGCGGGGAATAGACGGGAAATAGGAGTAGGCGATTGTATTGAAATCTATAAATATTTCCCTTGATGTCGAGGATTGAAATATTTTATATCGAATTGCAAATAAATTTTCAGCGGCGCGCTAGAATGGCGTTTAGAATAAATCCGTGAAATTTCGGTGGTTTAAATTCTACTTTTATATTTCGCATTGATTTCTACTCGTGAAAATATATTCTAAGTGTTATATATAACTCAGTGAACTTGTGAAAGGCACTAAAGCGCGCTCATACGGACGAACTGGCGTAATAATATGCAGATTAATCGCAGCTCTTCGACGCGTGAGTGTAATTCGCGATGTTCTCGCTTGAATGACGATATCGTTGACTCATAAATGGCACAAAGCGCATCTCGTCCCAGCGAATGAAAGTTCAGTCATTCGCATAAATGTTTGTATTCGTCGAGGGCGCGTTGAACAGATAATAAAAGGGAGAGAAGTGGCGATAAACAACCCACGCGACTAAAGATGCGAAAAGTTTAAGGACGTCCCCCAATGTACGATATATCTTATTAATGTAATGGCCTTAAAGATGACGCACGATCCTCGTTCGCTAAATGCATTTTTTTACATTTTTGCTTTTTATTGCTCGCACATTTTACGATGCCGTTTTATCGAAATCTTGTAATTAGATAAATCGCAACTTGCGCGATAAAATTTTAAAGGCGATAAAATAAATACAATATTGTGAAATGTAATAAAAATTTTTCGCATTCAATCATCATATATGTGCCAACATTTATTTTTTTCTTCTGCTCATCATCGTTGCGAGCGGGACTTTAAATCATCCTACATCCATTTGTAATCTAAAAACCACGAATGTGTTTCGTTAAATACTATTTTATTTTGTATTTTTTTATTTTCAAACAATGTATAAAATATTAGAAATATAAAACTGTACATCCTATATATCTGCGGATACTTGCAGAAGTCACCACATCTCTGATAAGAGACTTAGGCTGGGTTGTTCCATCTCTTTCGGTAAACTTCAGCTCACTGAGCTCGCTCTCTTATGCTCTCACTCTTTTACTCTTTTATTTATCCCCCCTCTTTTGTTTTATTTAATTAAAGTAAATTACCACACCACACAGTGTATAGTTTATCTGAAGATGAAACAACTGGCCCTTAGGCTAGGTTATTTCACCTTTCAGTAAACTTTAGTTTACTCTCTTACTCTCTTATTCCTTTGTCTATTAAATAAATGATCGCATAATTTATCCGAAGATAAAGGAACAGCCGGCCCCTAGAAGAAGAAAAAATATTAATATTAAGTTTCCATTGATCCATCATTGATTATGATAAATGTGTGATTTTTCCTTACATGATGGATATGATATAGAACGTATCATAAGCAGTAATCCTGGATGCCATCCACTTCATGCTGCAAACGCTTTGGAGCATTTTTTAATTGATCAATTCTTAATTATAAAATTCTTTCGCTTTTGATTGATCAACGAAGCATTAAGCGAATCGCACCCCTTTTGTCTGCAATATAGTATTTACGAATGAAACATGAGATATATTATATATATAGCAACATTCGTGAATCGAACGTCTGTACTTATTACCGCAATCGTAAAGAATTCAAGCTGTGATTTCTACGGAACAAAACGGCGAGGGAAAACTTTCGACGTATGCTCACATTAATTAAATTTCGCTCTTCCTATTTTACGGCGGATGCAACTCGATCCTCGGTCGTCTCGTGTTAAATCTCGCTCGTAAAAACACGAAGCCCCTCGCAGTTCTTTCTCTCTTTTCTCCGTTTTCTTTTTCCTACGTTGATTGTAATTAAAACATAATTAGAGTATGCAAGCCCTGTACTCCATCTCGTTCGTGACGAAGATACGATGCAATGATGAACGAGGGAGTGCTTCTAAAACGAGTACAGGGATCGTAAAAAAATGATGAAGCATAAATGAGGTCAGATTGCGAAAACGAGACTCGTAAAAATGTTACGAAGATCGAGAGACTTTTACGGGAATAATTGAAATGTAATCGCCAATTTCAGCAATTTGTATCCAATTGATTGTCGAATTATCGAGTAATGTATTTTTGTTGTGTATTTCGTACACCGAGATACCAAATATACGAGAATTAAAGTAATTTATTTCTTTCTGCCGCATTACATCGATGTGTGCGGCGATAAGCGCGGTGTAATAACTAAAATACATAAGCAAGATACACGGCGAGCGTTCATTAAACATTTTGCCGTAGCAAAAATAGCGAGCACGATATTTAAACGAATACAACCGGTAACATAACGCCGCCGCGCTGATGTGTGCCGTGAGATAAAATGCCTCGAAGGTTGAAATGTAGACATGAATTAAGACATGGAACATAACATTAAGATTCATGTCTCGCTTATTTATTATACGCGTAATTTTAGCACGAAGGGCATAAATCTTCGCCAGAGGCTGGATTTTCGCGGGTCGTCTGTAATTTTCAAAAACATCCGATCCATGCAGATTCTTCGAGTTCTGTTCTCTCGCGCTAAGTAATATAAAGCCTCGGAAAATGGAGCGCGAGGACAATATCGCGTTTGTTACGGAACGGCAAAACGTTGCTGCAAATTTATCTTCCGATCGCGCGCGATATTTCGAAAGCACGTAATGCGATAAAATGGCGCCAAGGAGACAAAGAGGGGCAGAGAGAGAAAATAGAAAATATAAATCTCGACGTTGCGATTTCATTTAACTTCCATAGTCGACTCGTCTTGATGTACCAGATTCTCGTCCTGGCGCGGCTGTACAGCTTCATAGAATTCGTTTATCCCCTGTTTAACTCATCGACACGATGCGACGCGATGCCGCGCGATTGTTTTTATTCGCCAAGCAGAAAATGCGAAAACGAAACATTTGCAAATGCGAATATTTATCCGCATTAATAGTATCCTGCAGTGCGTTCGATGCACCTCGGTCGCTTTTGCAAAAATCTCATTAGCAAGTTTATTGATTCATTTGAGCATAAATCTATAAATGTAAATTTTTTTTAACGCTTCATTTTGTCATTCATTTCAAATCTGTCAAAGACGAACTTTTTCCGTTGAGGAGTCAAGGAATTTTATTCAAATTTTGCTGTTATTGCTAAAAGTTGGAGCATTGAGGATAAAATACATTCGCTGCCGACGTCCAATTTTATTAAAATTACAAGTGTATTTAACATTTGATTAGCTAAGGAAGTGCAGTTATTTCTCACTATTTCAGCCGCGTAATCGAACATTTCATTCACAATTGTTTCTGGGACGCTGCCGATTGCCATTTTACTGAAGCAGAGAATATTTTTCGCTGCAGCGCCTAAATTTTAGCAGATAACGAATTGACCTTTGGCAGTAACGACATTAGCTGTCCCTATTGTAAGGACACATTTTAACTGTCACAGCTATATTTTTAGCCGCGTTGGCTAATCTTTTCTCTGCGTGTCTAAAAAAGTAGATAGAAAAATTAATCATTCAAATCTGTTTAAAGGAATCTTTTGGTCCTTTGTGATATTTGCGGTAAATTCCAAGAGCCAAGTATTAAAATTAGCGACTGTGATAAACTAAAATGTTGTACGACTCAAGTTCTAGAATTGCTAGAATGGTATTATATTTTATTTGATAAACCTCCTATCTCTCTACCAAGACAATCGGCACGTGAAACACGACGTCTCGATTACCGTGCTGAAAATCTTTTTCTATCCGCAGGGTTGTTTTCGCCCTGTCCCTTTCTCCTTTTGTCTGCTACCTCCGACCATCCTGTCGCTCTACCGGGCCCGTCTCGACGAACCAACTCGCATTAATTGCCGAGAGTCACGACATGTCTCCATTACTCAAGAGCTTCGTTAAAGGAAGGCAAAGGGGATAAGAGAGCGCCGCGAGGATAAGGGACGAGGAAGATAAAGGAGGTTGCAACCATGTTTCACCATTATTTTTCACAAATTGGGCTCGCGTCGCCGTTATCCTTAACGAGAATTGAACTGGTCCCCATTGTTCAATGAAATGAAAAAACGAGGTCTTTTTTTTTCTGTTTATCGTCTTCGCGAATTTCGTCCGGTTATTAGATCCTTCTGTTACACATCTCCACGCTATTTTTCATTTTCAGATCTTAATTTATATATCGCGTACGATGTCGATCATCATAAAATGTATAGAAGCCGAATGGACTGTACCCTACAGTTTCCACTAATTAATCAGAAATTTCCTGCCGACACCGCCGACCGACCGATGCTAACTAATAGACCTGCTCCGAATCTCCCTGCCAATTATCTCACCGTGTACTAATTAGCATATATGACCGTTGTAACAAAGTTTCCCGCCTCCGACAATGCCGCCTATTGTCTTACGGAAACTTACTTAGCTTTAATAATTCGTAAATCTACCTACTGGCTCACGACTGACTTATAATTTGGTGTTTCGAAGTCTTGCTTGATTTAGGCAAGATTAGCGTTACACTAGAACCGCTGATGATATCATTTTGGCTCCGCTCTCATCATTTTAACGTTTTCTTTTTTTTTTTGTATTAGATATATAACACGAAATATTGAAACTGTATGTATACAACTGTGTGTATACAATACAAATAATTTTAATAAATGTTACAAAAATAACTTTTCACTAACCGAAAACAGGGATAACAAAATTGTCAATTTTTTTGACATTTTCGACAGTTCTAGTGGAATATCATCGGTGATTCACAATGTGCGTATGTTAAATAAAAAAAATTGCAAATCAAAACCAAATGGACCAGCATTTTTATTATTAGGAAGGATATTGCGGGTGATTTAATATTTAATAAAACAAGCGCGTTCAATATCGAATGCAGGGCAATTTGAATGTAGATTACAGAAAAAGGAAAATATAAAGTGCAAAATTACTCTATTAATTCCAAAGTCGAAAGACTTTGAAAGATTGAGTGTATTAGAGGAGCGGGGCTATATGCGACGGAAAAATTACCGACAAGGTACGGCCTCCTGCGTATGAAACTTTAGCAGTTTATTATAGCCAAAGTGCCGACATAGTTCTCCCGGTAGTGCGAGAGTTTCAAGCAATGGGACGAAATAATCGCGTTTTTACGATACTCGCGCTGAGCTTTACGAGAATCGGAAACCTCGGCGACGCTTTTGTGCGGTAGAACTTGTTCGAATGCCACACGCGTCATAAAATCGACAAAGCCAGTGGTGGCGCGAGTTTTATCATACTACCCGGCATACTTTCTGCGTCTAACGCGAACGAGTTCGTTTCTGTACATTCCAAAACCGGTCGCACACGTTCACGCATAACTGCCACGAAATAACGTGAACACTGAATTAAGTATTTTATTAAAATATTTTATGCTCAATATATATGTCAATTTTTTCCCTTTTCGTATTAGATGTGTAGTAAAAAAATGTTGAAAACTGAAACTGAAATTATGTGAATATAATATAAATAATATCAAAATAACTTTTTGCTAACCGAAAACGGCGGGATAGGAAATCACCAATTTTGACCTTTGATAATTATAGCGGGAGAATTATCATCGGCGATCCCAGTGTTAAATAAAAAAAAAATCAAAACCAAACTAGCATTTTTATTAAAAAAGGATATTGTAGCTTAGTATTTAATAAAATAACAGAAAATGTACAACATTACGGGGTATACATAATAATTATTATAATATAATCCTTTATAACGTAACAATTATATCAAGAAAGGAGAAACGATATCAAAACGAAGAAAATGATTGCAATATATTATACAGCAATTTATCGTAAGGTTTGAAAAACAAGGTTTTGTAAATATGAAAAGATCACGGAAATATATATTCATATTGTAAACAACTTGGTGGCTTTCAGTTTTTCATATGTTTTTTTACCCTTAATTCCCAAGCGACGCGACGCTCGACAGAAAGAGGAGGAACTGGCAGGAAGGGTGCCTCGTAATACCCGCCAGTAGATCGGACTTTACATCCGGCTAATTAAGCATTGATAACTAACGAGGTTCCTTTGTGCCGCGGCCGCCGCGGGAGATGAAAGTCCTCGGAAAATTTCAACCGACACGTCGGATTAAATGCTTTAGCGTGCGTGCTTGTCGAACTCGAGCTTGCAACTCGATGTGAACTACGACTTTAATCCCCGTTGACGTGAATTGCTCGGGGCATGTTCCCGTTGGGTATGGATTTTTTTTTCTCTTTCTGCTGCGAAAGGGTTCATAAGAGCCTGACGTCAGAAGGGCGGAATCGATCGCTCGTTTCCTGCTTTATCATGCGGAGACGATGATTAATTTAACGACTTCCAACAAGCCGGTCCTTTTGAGCACGATGAACGATTGTTTAATTTTGTCAAGGGTACGCGATTGAGGGCACGCACAGAGGGTATAAGTGCCGTAAGCATTTTCCCCTTTTTTTGCGTGTGCTATATGCGCCCGTTAATTGTTAGCCTCAATTAACAAAGAAATGAACCAGATCGAACAAAACTGTAAAACCATATTCTGCTTTTTTGTTGCAGTTTTACCAGCTCCTGGAAGCTAGTCAAGTGGCCAATACTACCCTCACGTACCGTCACGTGACCGTGTTTGCGCCCACTAACCGAGCGTTCCAGAAATACAATGGGAGCACGAAGAATTTGGTTTTGTATCATATGTGTGAGTAGAATGTGTAACATTTATCTTACAAATAGATTTAAGTACAAACAGATTCAGAGATAGTCATCGTCAACTATCTCATTTAAGTGAAGGTGTGCAAAAGTATAAAGATGATGATTTATCACCTCCTAGCAAATTATATATATATATATATATTTGATATTAATATATAACTGCAGATTATATATAAAAACTGTGATTAAATGAAAAGCTGGAAATATACTGTGAGTGTAAAAAATATTCATATACAATGAATTTTTATTTAAAGTCTTATTTCTAGAAAATGAATAATAAATTTTCGCTTATTGTGTGTTAAGATAATATATATTAATTATTACACACTTTTTAGGTAAAATAATTTCAAAAAATATACAATCTATTTTATTCTTTATTAATAAATTGCTAATTAACATCTGTAACATCTAATAAAATTTTTTTAAATATCTGTATAATATACGTATATATTTTTTGCACTGTATTTATAGGGAAAAAAAAAAACAGTTTTGTTAAAATATCTAAAAATTTAATTAGATCTGAAAATAATTTTATATGGGGTCATCCAGAATAATTATACAGGTCACTCAATAATATAATTATGAAATAATTATAAAATAATTGTATAGGACACTTAAACTGGTTACTAGAATGTCAAAACTTTTTGCAGCGTCATTCATTACGTTTAAACGTCCTACATAATTATTTTGATGGTCCGACAAAATTATTTTCAAATCTATCTCTAGCTAAATTTTTAGATATTTCAACAAATCTGTTCCTTTCGTGTAGCGGCATGTTTTGTAAACTGACTTTCAGTAATGTATAACAAAGAGTGAGAGAGGGGGGGGGGGCGGGAGAATTATGGTGAAACGATATTTTAAAATCCAGAAAATACAAATTTGCAAAATCAACAAACTATCGAGAAAATTCCGTTGTCTCCACTATTGTATCATACGGCATTCTCCAGGATAGACCGCGTCAGAGCGACACGGGAAAATTCTCGACACGGCCGTAGAAACTCAATTTCCACTTTTGTTTGGCGGCGACCTCGCCCACCTCTCTTCCGCATCTGCATTATTTCTTTTCTTCGTCCGGTTTTCACGCGCCGGAGTGCATTAACTCCGCCGAGTCGAGTTTCGGTATTTCGCCCTTTGATCTCGACGAGGTGGGAGGGGCGGGCCGGCGCATGCATCCGTAATGCATCCGTCGAGCTGTAAAGCCGCGTCGGATCGGAAGGAGAGCATTCGATATGCGCCGGACGCTTACGTGCTTTCGTAATTCAGAGCTTCTTCGATAGTCGCGAATAATAATGGCGAGCGGCGGCCGGCAATCCGTTATCGACGTATCCGCATTTATGACCGTTCGGCGTCCGTTGGGCATTCATCGATGTAGATCCTGATAGAAAGGGGCGGTACGGAGAGGGGTGGGTGGTGGGATGGAGCGTTATTGCGATTGAGCGTAGCTGACTAATATCGCGCGACGTCAGCGAGCCAATGCGTCAGAATCCCTTCACGTTAATGCATCCTGTTACACTTTATCGTGCAGCAGACGGAAATCGAAGCGAATTCGTGCGGAACAGTCGCATTCTCGCGAAATTGCTTCCGTTCTTGGAAGAATTGGGGAGATAGATTCCTTTAACATTCGTATATTCCGGTGAGACGCCAGAAAAATTCGCGGTGCAGATCCGCGAAAATGCGAGACTTTCATTTAATACCAAGACAATTAAAGGATATCTCATTTGTTCTCTTAACAAAGATCACCTATTAAGAGCTTCTGTGTGTGTAGTGATTACTTCCTTACGGAAAAAAAAGAGAAAAAAATGTTTCGTATGATACAACGGAAAGGACGGTTTTGCTGAAGATTGAAAGATTTAATTAGATACTGAAAATAGTTTTGTTGAATTATCAAAAATAATTATGTACAACGCACAAACTGATTGTGGCGAGAATGTCAAAACTTTTTATAGCATTATTTATTATGCTTGACGTTCCTACGTAATTGTTTCAGGGTTGCCACAAAATTGAAAATCAGGAAAATATCAGGGAATTTTGCAAAATTTGTTGAAAAATTAAAATTCTTGACTTTAAAGAAATTTAATAAATGTACATTAATAATTATCCAATTTTCGAATATTATTAATTTAAAAATTAGAAATGCAAGCGATGTTAGCAATATTAATTAGTAATTTAAATTATTCTCTTAATAAAGTGTTTGACGGCTTTTAAATCGGGATGAAAGTATAATATAAAACAAATGAAAATATAATAAAATACAATAAATTAAAAAATATTTTAAAAGGAAAAAAATCATGAAATTTTGTTCAGAAATCAAGGAAAAATTATGAAATTTTAAGATGAGGAATTTTTGTGACATCCCTGATAAAGAATACCTACAAGAAGCTGAGAAAGGAAAGACTTTATCAGTGACACTTGACTGAAAGAAAACTCATATTTTCTGCGCCATTTCGTTCTATGTCGGTTAAAGTTTACAGAAGGAATTAAATTTTAACAAGCTCGCCACTTGAAGCTTTAAAAATAGGCAAGAGCCATGCCATATCTTTGTTTCATCCGGCTGCGTCGTGGAAGGCGTATCACAAGATCGTCTTTAATCAATGGAGACGCGGCAAACAACCTGCTCAATCAAAATCCTTATTATCCTTAGCGGATTATGGTAAACGCGACGACGGGCCTCGTTAGGCGCACCCTCGCGTTCGTCTCGCCTCGCCTCGTCTCGCCTCATCTTGCCTCGTCGTCTTCGCGTCCGCGTTCGTGTTTGCGATGTCGCGCGGTGTGTAATTTCGACGTGCAATGTTTGCGCTGCCACGCGGCGGGATGGCACGGCGGCGAACGCTTACACGGATAGTCGCATCGGCGCCGCGCCGTGGCACGGCGCCATCGATCTTGACGGAGACCCGAAGGCAAACACATCCCACGTAGGACGCACCG
>NW_017305987.1:1559217-1559636 GCF_001594115.1 Trachymyrmex septentrionalis | reverse complement strand
CCCCCCCCCCCCCTCCTTAAAGTGCTTACGTTAAACCGGGCGATAAGAAAGGGCCGCGCCTTCGGCCACACAACCGGCCGCGCCGAGAAATAATTAATCCGATTTGCGCGGCTAAGCCGCGCGCGAGCGCGCCGGACTCTCGCGCTGGAAAACGAGCGTTTCATACTGCACGATGGAGTGGTAATATTACGCGAGCTTTGCGCCGAACTTGCCGAGTGGACGGTTAGTCTCGCGCAGCTGAGAAAGTAAAGATACATGGGGAATTCGTGAAGTCCGAGAGAGAAAGGGATTGCTTCTCATCAGAAATCATTGATTAAAAAAGTAGGGGCAGCTAATCCCTTTTGTGTGGTTCATTATAGAACTTTGATATCTTTGGTGTGTCATTTCTGTTATATAGAATTTGTTAGCAAAAAACATCA
>NW_017305987.1:1543662-1559117 GCF_001594115.1 Trachymyrmex septentrionalis | reverse complement strand
ATATATATATATAATCCTATAATTATATTTTTTCTCTTACGTTGAAAGCGAAAAAGTTCTTCTGTTTAACAAAGTTTATTTAATTTTAATTGTGTTTTGGTTTACACTTTTTTAAAGTAAATTATTACAAAGCAGATCAAAACATTAATCTGCAGACCTGTTTTTAATTCCCTGTAATAAACTGCACTAAAACTTTTTTTCACGTTTTCATCAGATATCAAAAATTCTAAAAGTACATACTAATTCAACTGCAGAAAACAGATCTAAAGATTGCATGTGTTTTGTTTGTTTACACGTTTAAAGCATTATTATATCTTCGTTTTTTGTTTATCTATCGGATAGAATCCCCTAAAATATTATCCGACAACCAATCGATATACATATTCAAAATCATTACAATGTGATAAAGCGCAGCAATAAAATAACAGCCGGATGCTTTTAGTGCGAAAACGAACAAAAGCGACAACTTGCGCAGCCAGAGATCGTTCGTGTAAAAAATAGATTTGGTGTACGATTACTGTTTTACTGTGTCATTTTGAGGTTTAAAATGTTTTCTTTGATAGCACATGCTTCTTTATGTTCGGTCCGCAATCTTACTTTAAGAGGCCTTAAAAGTCGAAAGAGATTAAGTGACAATAATTTCTGTCTTTAAATTCTGTTTTTGCGCAGTCTTTAGGCTTTAACCGTTAAACTTAAGCGATTTGAGCAAAACCCAATTCCTACGGCTTAAAAACATAAGCTCTGTGGCCGATATATCGTCACTTATGCTTGCGGTCCACAACCTTGAGCCGTAAGTTTTAAGAAATCGACCAATTATAGTCGATTATTTTTTTCATATTTAATTGTGATTAGTCAATTTCTTAAGACTTACTGCTTACGGCCTCTTAAAGCAAGGTTGTGGACCGCGAGCATTACAACTTAGAGCTTATGGCTTACGGCCTCTTAAAGCAAAGGTTGTGAACTTAGTCTTAGGCGTGCTACTGAGAATATCTAGAGACTATCTAGTAGGGCTTCTAAGTATTCGGATATCCGAAATCGATTCCGATCTGAGAACTCAAAACCGTATTATTCGGTAATGTGGATATCCGAATTATTCGGATCCGCGAATCTGAATTTGGCTCCGGATTTAGATCCATGTTCAGAAAGAAAACATCGATGTATTTAATGAGTTTTAACATAAGTTACTTTTTAAATAAAAATTTAATTTCGATTCACATATACATATATATATATATACACATGTATATAATTAAAGAAAAATTAAATTAAAAAATATAGATTCAAACAGATTTAAACAAGCACTTAAAATCCAACTAGACCATTTAAGGCATTTGTTTCTATAGGTTGTGTTTCTCACATGTATGTCTTATGAGATTTAATATTATTTATAAATATAAACGTTTAAAGAACAGACTCTCAATCTTAAAATAGTGATAACAAAGATGTACAAGACTAATAAGAAAAGTATTTGTGAAATAGAAACCGACCGAGTTAATGTAACAACATAATATAGTAGAGAGCGCCTTAGGATCGGCCGAAGTTGGATGTTTCAATAATGGTACAATATTCTTGGTTATATTTGAGATTAATTAACTCATGAACCAAGAATATTATATTATTCGAAACATCCAACTTTGATCGATTCTAAGACGCTCTCTATTATACTAGAAATATTTGTATTTCACTTTTACATTCAGATCAAATAAGTGTATAATAGGTAAAGCATCATATTTATTCGTAATTCGAATAAACGGATATCCGAATAGCTTTATATCCGAATCAATTTTGAAACCCTATTGTCTAGTGAGTTAGCCACCCTTTTGTGTATGTGTGGACCAAAAGCTCACTTTTATCACGAGCAGAATGGCTCCGCGTAATATTGCAGGAATTGTAGAGATTATAATTATATAATCTACATTTTATTTTGTGGATTGCGGTAAAAGACATTTCCTTGGACATTACATTCAGAAAAAGGATCTAATTATCTACTTGGTTAATTTTCGAGAAATTTCATCTTTCGGCAGAGCTACGGTTCTCCACAATAAAAGCATAATAACGTGCTCTTCCGCGGTTGTCAACAACGTATTTCCCGTTAACTTATTCTTTAAGTCCGCTTTTCCTGTGGGGCACCCCGTTGCGAATTACCCCGACGAATTACCTCGGAGACCACCGTGGAAACTGTTCGAACTAAATAATCAAAGGTTGTAAGGTCGTCGACTCCGTTGACACGAGCCGCTGCTGGATCAATATTATTCGGCCTGAGGCGCGTTTTTTTTCCACGCGGAGCACGACAACGACGAGAGGACGAAGAGTGGTCGATGACGGGCCGCTACTTTTATTCCTCGTCGACTGTTCGTTGAATCGCTACGCCTTATCCTTCTTTTTTTTTTTTTTTTTTTCTTTCTTTTGGTTTACGCCGGAGCGACGTATTGGAGAGCAAACAGCTCGAACGAGATTACCGCGTGCAAAAGACTTTTTACGAGACGCGTCTTGAAAGAGATTGTTAAGAATTACATTATCTTCCCCCTCGCTCCGCTATCCACCCCCTTGCTCTTCCGCTGCCGTCGTGATGCGCGGTAAATAAAGGTCGAGACAGAGAGAGAGAGAGAGAGAGAGAGAGAGAGAGAGAGAGAGAGCAACGGCGATAGTTGTGCGATGTTGCAGACTGCATCGAGTTACAACTTAAAATTATTTATTAAAAATAACGAATGAAAGATAAATAACGTTCGTGCGTTTCGTTCTCTCCTAAAACCAGTGTTTTTATTATATTTGTGTGACTATCGTATGGTGCTTGTTAAAAATCGTACTTTGGAAAGAGTTTTGCAGTCCAAGATATTTACACTGGCAACTTCTTAGACGCTGAAGTTTCTAACGTTTAAAATCCCCGCTTCAATTCCTGCACGTTTAGACACTTTTTTATGCACTCTCTTTCGTCAGCTTGCGGTAATAAACTTAAGTCAAATCACGGCGAATTGACTTGGGCGCAATTTACTCGGCAGTAACTTCGGACAAATGCGCGGAGATTCGGTTCCCTTCTTTCGTGCGAAATTCAGACGAATAGAGAACTCGAGAGGTCGAAGCTGTGACTCCGTCTCCTTTATTTCCCTCCTGAGTGCCGGGGGGAAAAGCTCTCTTTATCTCGTCAAGTTGGCGCCCATCTCGCGGCACTTCACCTCGAGCGGCAACGAGAGAACTGACCCCCCGCGTCCGTCTCTCGCCGTCCCTCGCGAGTCTGCGGCAATTTTGTACATCGCGAAAAGTTTCACAATTAGTCTTGGAACTTTCATAATTCCGCAGCTTAACCCGCCTTGTTTTGCGGCCGAGCGTTACCGCGGTCGGTTTAATTTATCATTTCACTTCTCGCCCGACTATCGTGGCCTCTCGGTTCATCCCAAACATGCTTCTCCTTCTTCTCGTTCACGTTTATCCTTGTTCGTCCTAAGCAATTTCTCATCCTGAGTCGAATCTCGGGAACGAAGCGTTTTAATGAGATTTTATTCTCCGATTAGGTGGGATGGAACCTTTTTTTCTGGGAACGAAACGTAATCCGCGTCTTACGTTCCTCAAGCATTTTTAATTCGCCGTTTCTAACGAGATTTAAATTTTCATACAAGCCTTAATTTTAACCTTATATCTCAATTTTTATTATTCTCTTTCATAACATTTACGATTAAATAAAATCGATAATATTCTACATATCTTGTAGATGAAGGTAAATGCAACCGCATTTTTTAACTGTGAAACAATTTGTACTAATAATGTGTACAAATAACATTCATATATTAAGCGAATTTATAAGGCAGAGTCGTCCTGGATACAAGTAATGAAAGGAACAGAGGAAAAAGTTTCATGACATATTGTTTACTTTTTATTATTTTGCTACATTCGGTTTGTTTGCGTTGCTTGAAATCCTCAACAATTTTTGCTCTTCAAACGAGATAAATATATATTCAGGCGTTGAAAAAAAGAGAAATGCTCAGTGCAAAAAGAACAAATGGGGGGAACGGATCTATTGATTAGATAAAAAAATGAACAAAACATTGAATCGAATCCAATCCTACTTTTCTGGATATCTTGAAAGTTCATCTTACTATATAGGAGGATTAATTTTATTCCTAGAACGATCCGAATTGCTTTAGTCGAATTTATCGTAAGATCTGGATCGAAGCGGTTTCACAACGACAAATGCACGAAAGAATATGAGATGGATGTAACGGACGGTATATAGACACGATTGCAAGAGTAACAGCCAAGCAACCGCAAAGTATTATCCTATTAAGTGGACGACTACAGGCAAAGAGAGTTTAAGGGGTACTGGTCAGCCGCAGTCGCGGCTCGCGGTCATGCCAGCGCGAGCCATTTGTTCGCCATTGTACAGTTACATTGTGGCGAGATAATGTCCTGCAAAACGGCGCACAGCATCAGCGAAGTCGTGCGAGGTTAGATAGGTAACAGAGAACATTTCTACGTACTGCACGTTCGGCGCAGTGATTTCGTTGAACTTCTCAAGACTTTTCTCCGATGAAAATTGAAATCTGATCGGAATAAAAAAAAAAAAAAAGAAAAAGAGAACGGAACAAATTTCAGATTGATTTTCTATATCTTACAACAGAAGGCTTCTGAGATTCCCAATCATGCATAGGGCAAGTTTGCCTACCTTTTAGGATTTTTCGTATTGAAATGCGGAATCCCATTATTTTCAGGTAACGCCGTTCATCGTTCACCATTAAGAACGTACGGCTTAAATAATGGAAAATGCCATAAATTCATGCCAACAATTCAACATTTCGAGCTAGACGAATCCGAAGATACTCGGTACTTTCATCCGGCCGCCGTGCCGGTGACACGCGGCGATGACAATGGCGGGTATTTCGACTGCCGGTAAATTTAGTCGCGGAAAGTTAAAGACCTCATCGCATTGGGGATGGAGAAGTCGTGGGGAGTGCGCGAAGAGGAACTCGGAGAGAGAGGCAAAGGCTTGCGCCGTCGGGTGGGTAGGTCACGGGGGAGGCATGACAAAGGAGGACGGTGCGAACTCTGGCTTCTAGGTAACTTAACTGCTCCTCCGGTCTTTGTGCGAAACTTAAAGACGCTGTATAGTCTGGGTATGGCGGACGACGGGGTCCAAATTGTATGTACTTGTCTGTATGTGTGTGTGTGTGTATATATATGTGTGTATATGTGTGTGTGTGTGTGTGTGTGTGTGTGTGTGTGTGTGTGTGTGTGTGTGTGTGTGTGTGTGTGTGTGTCTGCCAACGACTTTGAGCGAGTTCCTATGAGTAGGTGAGAGGGTTGGTTACACTGTGCTCTACGTGCCGGAGAACCAGCCGCTCGCTCGGGCGTCTGCGACACATCCCGTAGCCACAGGCCAGGAAAGGGCGGTTTCGTTTGTCTTGTCGGAAACACACTGCAGAATCCGCGAGGGATGAGAGACTTCACTGTTTCCTCCCGGTCATCGAGTTTATTATTGACCTGTTATTGAATCTTAGTGGAGTGTCGGGGAATTAACAGAGGGAAACGTGGAACGTGCGTTTTGAGATTTGCTTGATTTTTCCGAACAGATATGGTAATCACTCTTTGAGAACTGCACAATCTGACACAGTTTTAAGTAAATATTTACTAAATGTAAATATATTTTTATTTAATAAATATTTAATAAAAGTATCCATTCGACTTAACCGTCGTTTTTTTTATTGAGTAAATATTTATTGAGTAAGGAAAGGTTTACTTAGTGCGTCCGGTGAATATACCTAATATTCAAATAAATTAATAAAAAATCAATGAAGATACTCCATTCGAATATTTCTTTTTTTATTCAAAAAACGAATAAATACTTTTTCATTTCATTTGAATGAATATTTTTCGAATATGATTACGAATATTTTCGTTTTGTATTCACTGTAGTATAGCTTGCAAGCCTGCAAGAGAAAACAGAAATCTATAAAAACAACGACGATTACACCTATAGATTAAACAAAAATATTTCTATTGGAAATAAATAATATATCTCAGAATTTAATGTCCACAGACCATAATGAACGATGCGCCCAAGATATCTTATAACATGTTTATGACATTACTGTGACGTAATCGGAATTATATCGGAATATGTATGGCGTTCTATCAAATGGATATTTATAAATTAAAAATGTATTACTTTCTAAAATAATTTTCAAAATTTCTAAGTTTACCTTCATAAAATTTGAATATTACAATGACAAAAATAAATAGAATTAATTGTTTTTTACTTAAAGTCATCAAAGTGCCGGTTATAGTTAAGGGTAACAATTGCTTATTTGTTTAAATGAATATGAATACTCGTTAAATATTCATAGTTTTTTTGTAAATAAATATTTTTTGAAAACTCAAATTTTGAGTGAATATATGATTATATTATACTTTTTTTTATGTGAAAATTTTGAATAAATACAATTTGGAGCTCAATTACAATTTTTTGTATTCGTTTAGGCACACTATGTTTACTTAGTTAATGTTACTTAAATAAATGATTACTATTCAAAAAATATATTGTACATTAATATTTAGCAATTTTTTTTCAGTGTACCTGTCTTTCTAACATATTGCTATTAATCGAAATCTACACTTTACTTGCAGAAACCACTCCAAGAGTGAAAATACAACTATCTTTGAAAATAAGTGACGATCTTCAGTCTTTTTAGAATAAATCTCACTTTTTTGGAATGAGATTTCATTCCTTTGAAATGAAAATTCACTCTAAAAAGAACGAAAATTGTCACTCTTTTTCAAGAAGTGAAATATTTTTATTTTTTTTCAAAAGGATGGTTGTATTTTCACTTTCTTGAAGTGAGATTTCACTGTAATAAATTTAAAGTGTACTTTCAGATTCGTGCTTTTTAAATATCGCGTTAATCTTGCATTTTTAATCCTAATCTTTTGATCTGTCTGTTACGAGATGTGACGTTTGTAGACACACGGTACTTTACGATGAAAAGCTTTTCATGTACATAATCGTGCATCATTATACTTTTCATAATATTTGTAAGTACATTATACGACTTTTTCTGCGTATTCTCGTTGGAGAAAGAGATTAAAACCGCGACAGATTTCAATGTATACGGGTTTAGCAAAAAGAAGAGGCCGCTTTGATGTGGCGGTAATCCTACAGATTTTAATCTCGTTTAATTCCGCAACGTTTTATCGCGTGTACGCTTCCGGCATAATCGTGCATGCGCCACCAGAAATTCCAATCTGCTCCTCGTGGCGGTGGCCGAGTTTAAACCAATTAAGATAAGGCCACGGGGATGAATCGCCTCATGTAATAATTTTTCAAATGCAAGGATCCGCGCTCCGCGGTGTCAAGTAAAACGAGGAGGACACGTTTTCCTTCGTCAGGTTAAACGCGAGGACTCGCCAGGACGACGGAAGTGAGAACGAGGCGTGAAAAAGTATATAAACGGCCATCGCGTCGCAGCGGGATGTTGCAGGTCGCGTCAGAAAAATCTTAATTATGTCACATAAATGTCAGGACGGTTAAAAGGTGCAATTCGAGTCTCGCGTGAAATGAGACTTAAATGCAACGAGCCGACCGTTCGTTGTTTTTACAGGTTGTAATTAAAATCTTTCCAGGAGCGAACGCCGCGCCACTCGTAAACTTCTTCCTAATTGCTTTCGCATCTAACGTTGGTTGTTACAGACGCGGCCACGTACTTTACTTTATAATAAACTAATCGTCCAACGGAAGAGAGAGAGAGAGAGGGAGAGAGAGAGAGAGAGAGAGAGAGAAAGCTGCCGTGTTCTATCAAGTCCACAGACTGCGCGGGCACAAATTCATCTTTGTTGATAATTATAATTTAGTCTCCGCTCATAAGCGTAATTATTTTCCGCTGCACTTAATAAGATTTAAACGATAACGCGCTCTGATCTTTCGTTGATATTATCTTAGCCTGATAGCGCGCAATAAATTTTTGCTATAGAGTATATTGTTCTTCTGACTTGTAGTTGCAACGTTAAAAACTCGAAAAGTTACAGGGAATTCAAAAAAGTTAAACAGTCTTGATGAAGGAAAATAATTCAGGCAGGTGTTTTTAACTATGTGTAAGTAGGAAAACGGTCTGGGTGTCTCGTTGCATCTTCGTTCGCATATCGCGACGACTCGCGCTCGGAACGACGTAATTATGCTAAAGCTCCTTTTTTCCGAGTGTCCGGAGTGCGACGATACCATCGCACCCACGTACAGAAGTCGCGCTTGTATCGCGACGACGAGAATAAATTGGCTACATTTTTACGACAGAAATCTGCTCGCGCATTTATTATCACCGATGCTGATGCAACGCGGACGGTGCTGATAACTCACGACCGTCGTTTTTTGAGCTCGCTAAAGTGTCCGCTTTAATGTACTCGATGAAAGGACCGGTCGAAACCCTCGCGCGGAGAGTCATTCCTGGACCGTTCAATTAATCAGGTAACGAAACGAAGGGCGCGTTACGCGTGCGAACCACGTTTATCCATCAGCGAGGAAGTCCGTGTCTAGGATAACTACAAAATACCCAGGGATACCGTGCGGAAAGCACGACCCTGCCTTCATCCCACCGACGCCGGCATTCAAGTTGGATTAGACGCGAAGGAGAGCTAATGAAGACCGCCAACCCTCTTCCGTGCGTCCCAATGGCGCGCAGCGGCAATAACGGATGGCAATATAAATAAAATCTCCGATATACTTTGAATGGAGAGCAGAAGGATTAAGAAGATAAATGAAATGAGTGTTCGAGAGATATATAACAGATATAACGTTGCCTTGTACACACGGAAAGATTTTGCTGAAATATCCAAAAATTTAACTAGATACAAATTTGAAAAATAATTTTTCATTCATAGAAATAATACTATTTTCGGTCAAAGTGGATCCTAGTGTTTAATAATACTGAATGCAAATTTTTACAAATATATTGTTTCTAAAACTGCGCACCGATAAGGTTTATCAGACTCTTACAAACTGAAGCTGAAATTAAGATTTCAAATTAGATTGATCGTCCATTTTTTAATAGTGAAGCTAATAAGATCTTAAAACTTGTAAATATATAATTTGTTGCGATAAATATATTATTTCAATCAGGATTTAAACCTACGACTCTTGACTTTCCGAGACGGAGAAATAATTTTGTTCGACCATGAAAATAATTATATAGGACGCTCAAGTATGATAAGCAATGTGTTGCAAAAGGTTTCGACACTTTAACCAGGTTTCTGCATTGAATTATGACAATTGAATACGTTGGTCTTTTTATGTAAAGTAGGAAATTCAGAAAAAGACAGCAAAAGAAGGCATTCTAACTAGTTCGAGTATCTTATATAATTTTTTTGACGTCTACAAAAAACTCCTTTTTAGATTTATATTTAGCTAAATTTCTAGATATTTTAGCAAAATCTTTTTTCCGTATAAGATTATCAAGAATAACAAAGTCCAAATATAATCGAAGATGCAAGTTACAAAAACCCAGAACTATTCCGATAATCTAGATATATAGAGATATTAAAAATTCTCTTCGTCCTTTATCAGAATAAAATTTTATTCACCCGGAGTTAGAGCAATCTTCTCTCTTCTCGCCCAAGGCGACTTGCATACGCGAGAAGAGGGGAGTTTTCACATAAAGCAGTACCGCCCTCCTCTTAATTCCTTGTTTCCTTCGCGCAAACATTTTCTTCATTGCAATCGCGAGAGCGCCGCAGGCTTTGACGACAAGGGGGTGTCGCAGCCGGATATAGAAACTCGTCTCGGGGAGTAACTATGGTTGGGGTATTTGAGCGTTTACATTCTTAAAGCGCTTGTATTCATATACGCGAAGAACTTGAACTCCAAGAGGCATCGTAAGAAAAAAGTCTCGAATTAGATCCGGACATCTTAATCTTCCACCTTTCCGTACTCGCTCGATCATCGAATGATAGATGGCCAACAATTAGGAACGATATTCTTCATGGTGGCTGACTGCGATGGTAGTTGAATAGGGATGACCGCATGCGATTAGGTCCTCCTCCACCTACATTTCTCATCCCCTCGGATCCTCGATTGTTGAAGGAGATATCCTACCTACACTTCTCATCGTTTTCTCTCTCTCTCTCTCTCTCTTTCTCTCTTTCTCTGCATTCACGTGTTTCTCTCGTTTCATCTTGCGATTTGGATGAATGTCTTCAATGCAAAATGGTCCTCCGAGCGCGGACAAACAGGATGGACTGAGTATGAAACGATGGATGTAAAGCAATCAATTGTACGTAATTGAAATTAGCCGAAAGGTCCTACGCAACGGGGAATCAAATTAAGCCAATTGCGAATTACTTGCGTACAGTGGGAGAAACTTAACTCACTCGCTGATTGAAAACAACATGTGATTCAGTAATCATATGAAGAGATTATATCTTTTTTCTAAGTATTGGATTGAAGGAAAAGTAATAATCATTTGTAATAATCATTTTATTAATTTGCATTGCAAATCATTTCCGTACTATAAAAATATATTGGTCCTACAATATTGTGTTTTAATGCAACCCGGGCACGCTGATTCTTAATATTGCAAATACATTAGATTCAATTATGGTGAGAGCAGTATAAGCAATATAAAAAATTTTATAAAAAACTAACGATATTAGCAGCATTATTACCGCGATGAATGTTTTTTACTATGTAGTATTAAATGCTCTTTTACCATATTAATTTCAAATTAAATAAAAAATATGTTGATGCTATTAGCTGCAAATTAATATATATTCATTTTATATTGCATTATATTATATATTTCCTTAAAAAAATTTTTTTTGAAAAAATAAAAAAATATATGTCCAAGTGCATGAAAACGGCGTGGAATATATTATTTTTAATCAAAAACAAATCTGAAATCAATGTAATTAGCCAAGTATCTTATTACGCAAGACACATAAGATAATTTTTACTTACTTTTTAAAATAAATTTAATATAAAATTTGAAGGACATAATAATGTAACTGTGAGAATAAATTATACTAAATGAATTAATTACTATTCAGATTTTGAAGTTTGAATCTATTGCTTTCAAATTCTATCATTTCCATATTTATAATTCGCTGTTTTAATCAGACGGATTAATAATGCAACGGTGCAAGCTTTGCATGTAAGAAGAAATACTCTTTACCTTTTGGATTCGTAAAATATACTTTAATCAAAAAAAAAAATCTTTTTTAAAAAAATATACGCAAAGTGCATAAAAAAATGCTAAATACATTTTTGTTAATCAAAAACGGATCTGAAATAAATATAATAATATATTTGGCTAATTTTATTTATTTCAAATCTAATTTTTATTAAGTAGAATGTATTTAATACCTTTTTTATGCATTCAGCGTATATTTTTGTTTTTTTAAAAAGATTTTTTAAATTATTTATTTCTGAGTTATTCGCAGATTAAGTAAAAAGCAGCATTCTGACTTTGATTGGTCATAACTCCATTAGAAATCATCGTAGTGTAATAAAAATAGTATATATTCTTAAAGCTGAAACGTTGCTGTATCGAGTGATATAATTGCTTATTTAAAAGAAGTAGAATATATTGTATATAAATTTGAGCTAATGATAATGTGACATTACTTTTTTCTAATCATTGCGTAATAATTATAAGAATAGTGTAATGTCATTTTTTTAGTTTAAATTTATATATAATTTTACATTTAAAAAATTACTAATTGTATCATTCGATAAAGGAAAGTTTTATTTTTAAGAATCTGATTTTTTTAATTGCGATATGATTTATATTTTTTTATGAGCAATCAGAATCAAAATATTCTTTTATTTTATCTGCATATAACTTAGTAACAAAAATATTTTTTAAAAACGCACTTTTAGGGAAAACTAAGCAGATAATCGAAAATTTTTCAAACGAATATAAGTATTCTGTACATAATTCTGAGTTAACGAAATATCGCAGAATTTTTCCTCCGACTCGATATATCCATTATACAATACATATATATGTACATACAATATATAAAAAATTTATTATATAAGTTCCATTTTTTTATTATGCTGTAAATAATCAAGTCATAAAAAACATTATTTTATAGTATCATAATAAAAAAATATAGATAAAGTGCATGACAACCATGTAAGGACATCTATGTAATCTAAGAATTTAGGAAAGCATTATGTAATATCTACACAGAAAGAACAGTTTAGCGGAATTAAAAAATCTAGTTAAATATATAAATTCGAAATGTATTTTGTTGAATCATTAAAATAGTTATATAAGGACACTTAGTTATTAGAATATCAAAACTTTTTGCAGCATATATTTATGTAGCTAAATTTTTAGATACTTTAATCAAAGCGTTCTTTCCATGTAACTGTCGCTTACGTGATACCTAATTCCGTTAATAATTATTGATGATTATTACACGCAAATTCGAACTCTACATTGTGACATTCTATGTGAAGTTAACAAAAGCGATTTAAAAATAGCTCGACGTGTAAATGAACGGCGATAATATCTGCGTTATAATGAATAGTAAGGATTATCTCTCTATTTTGCATCGGAGCCCGGATACTTCCGTACATTACCGTTTCGTGGGAATTATCGCATGACAGAATACATGGAATCTCATCAATGCTGCGCATATATATGTACATGCAACTATGATAAACGCTCCCACCTTGACACGTTTGCAAATCCGTCCGAAATTAAATGGAGAAATTATTGGATTCGCGCGATAACGTCGAGCGCTCGCGTAATAATATCAAATTATTTCGAAACGTCCCTATTTATATCAAAATTTTGCTAAATAATTATTATTACGTCTCGACTTTCTCACTTTATTTCATAATACGATATGGTAATACTTGCTTGCCCGATTCTTCTCCGACAATCTCAATCGCGCTTTCCCTACGATCTACGCTACAGCCACATGATTACTCGGCTCTGACTCATAATTACGCGTGACAACGTGCATTAATGTCGTAGTTTCTGACACGCTCGAGGATCGACACGAGGGTAGTTGGCTGCACTCAATCGCAATAACGCGTTCGCGGAGGGTTGTCGGGATGACGTGGGCGGCGACAAGTGAGAGGGGTCGGGTTCAGAGTACAGAGGCTTCTATCAGGATTTACGTTCATGAAACGATCCCCCTACCTCTTTTTCCTGTCACGAGATAACGTGTAATCGTATAACGTAGTGACATATGTTTATTCCACGTATGGAGTAGCGACGGATTTAACCCTTTCGTACAAATACGTGTTCGTGTCATATAAATTGCGATTATTAAAGAAATATCGCGCTTATCGCCGTAAGCTGCGATTTGTTTCGATCGTATTTTTTTTTAAACAGAAAAAAAAATACATGTAAATAAAGAACTGTTCTGTACAATGTTTCCCTGAATACACGTAATATTATATAAAAGTTTCACGGATATTTTTTCCAGATTTAAATTTAAATTGCGAGAATGCGCGAGAAAAAACATATGTTCATCTCAAATTACGGTTTACATTTCGACGTGTATATTTTTACGTTGTCAACGATTTATTCGCGAAAATTTAATTGAGCGTAATGAAGAGTTGCGAGATAAAGCAGAACACAATTTACGGACGGTTGACATTAATTAGCGTAGTTTGTAATGTTACGAATCTATTTAGTGATACGCGAACTCTGACGTCAGTATCGATTTTAAATTATGACGCTCCATTCATTCGCATGTGCACCACGTCGAGATTTATTAATTTTGCACACAGCGGATTAGCACGTCGATTAGCTACTTAATCAAAGTAGAACAAATTAATAATTGTCATATTAATATTGCCGGGCCATTTTTTACGTCACTACTTCGTATCTAATTACGTGTGTTATGTAAAAACATAACAAAGCAGGATTGCAAAAAAGTAAATATGCGGTATTTAGTAACTAAAACGTGCAATTTTTTAAAATATGATTTATAAATGTATGTATGTATTTAGCGCGTACAAAGCGCGTTCGTTTAATTTATACAATTTAACAAATTTATGGGCTTAAATATGTGATTTCATTACCAAATGTCGAGCGTATATTGCAAATGAATTTTGTGGCTGCCTTTGATGGAGTATTCACGATAAATTCTATTATCCAGTAATTGCCTTTGATATGAAATCTCGCGTAAAATGAGCTTCCAATCCTCTTACTACATAATACGGTCATGGCTGGTTATAGCGGTCTTACCAGGATCACATTGAATTTCTTTAACTCACTTGTCAATCGATGATTATCGAGCAAAAGATTCAATAAATTAGATATGATATTTTCCTTGCAGTGCACTAATTCATATTCATGCAATTCGTGTATTCAGATCGATCTTTATAAACGATTTCGTAGTTTGAATAAATATTTTAAAATCTCCGAAGAGAAAAAGCCGAAAGATTCCTATTTTGTGAAACAAATGTATTTTTAAGTGACATTTTTTTGCAATGGTTTTTTTCCGGATGGTAGAAAATTTGTTCATCTAGAAATCAATATATCCATCGCTCGTCCGGACGAGCGATTCAAGCGGAGACATTGTTCTTCACGTCATCGGATAGTCTCTCATGTCTCACGAGGATTTTCAAGCGAACTTTCTCCCAAATGGACGAACAGCGGAGGACATCCAGACGCCGACGTGATTGGGTGCTTCAGGTGCGATGGGAGATTGATACGAGAAGCTGTTGAGATTGATTTCCGTGTCGGAAAACGGTTGGCAGCTGAGATCCCTTAAGGATCCGTGGACACCCCGCGACGTTCTATGATCGCCACAAGTTTCCTTTCATCTCGGACGAAAGTAAGTCTGAGAAAGGGAATCGTTTCCCGTGGGAAATGTAGTCATCTGCACCGTGAAATTTCGAAATACGAGGGTAGTTTTTTACGATATTTGCGGATCTCTAAGGGAACCCAAAATCGCCATGTCTCGTTACGTTTCAAAAGTGTCATAATGTACAGATTGTTCCAGAAGATAGGTATAGTAATCCTTAAACATTTAAAATTTTATTTTACAACAATGTAATTACAGTGAGTGCCAAAAGTATTTGTACAGTAGAAATGATTAAATTTCTGTTTGCAGAAAATGAATATTAATTAGCAGTTTTATACTATAATTACGTTCTGCTCTAATAAACAAATGAATTTCATGTGTTCCTGATTTTAGAAGCTACATTTTCCAATTGTACAAATATTGCTGTCATCCTAATAATACAATTTTTCATTTTCGCTTATTAAAAAAAAATGAATTTTAATTATTACGCAAATGTTTAAGTAAAATAATTTTGAGAAATATATATTTTATTCTTTCTTAATAAATTGTCAATTAATGTTTACTTAAAAAATATCTTTTAAAAGATATCTCTCCTGTACTTTCTGCACTCACTGTATATATATATATATATAATCATTCGGAAGAATAAGAGAATCGTATTAAAAATTGATGATAATGAATAGATACTCGTCTAATTTAGATATTTTAGA
>NW_017305987.1:1542017-1543562 GCF_001594115.1 Trachymyrmex septentrionalis | reverse complement strand
ATATATATATATATATAAAAATTCATATATAGCAGAAAATATATAAAGGATACGATATTCTATTTAAGATTCTCGTTTAAAAATTAATGTCAAATGTTCTTTTTCTCACAACATCCTGTTTCTTTCTCGATAACGACAAATATTTTCGTCTACTTGCGGTTCTGAGCATTACATTGTCTAATTTTCCGCGAAACTTATAAACCTAGTATTTATAGCTTCTGCGTTTCATAACTGAAACGAGTTAAAAATACAATGTGTCTAACGAATATAACGAGTGACGAGGTACGTTTACACGGCACACGAGCGGACGGCTAGAACTTGATGCTTATTGGTGAGCGATGTGGAGCGACGGTTTCCACTCTGCTGATCGATGCGTTTGTTATTACTAGTGTTTACCAATTAGTCTGCGTGCAATTATAATTGGTAATTGCAGGTATTTGCGAACCACGTCGGCCGCGACACCGCAACCCTCCCTTCATCATCGCGTCGTCTATCCGCAAAATATCACCCTGTCAACACCCCCGTGTGTCACGTTAATTTTAATAAATGCCAAACGATTTAAATACATTCGTATGCATGCGGTTTGCCATCAATTGAAATTTTGCCGATTAGGAGCTGTTAGTAATATACGAATATATTATTTAAGAATTAAAAGATTAATGCTCGAATCTCCAAAGTTTAGTAAAATTGACGTTAAGTGACGAGGAAACTGAGTAATATATTTAAAAAGTCAGTCCTTGATTTCAAAGACAGATCAGCAATTCAATTATACAGACTGTGTAGATAGCGAATATCCGTCAACTTATTTTAATTCATTTATCTTCACAAAGTAGAGTGATGGAGAGGAAGCTGCATAATTTTTCAGAGATGATAGAAAAGGACTTTGCGAAACATTTCGTTCATTTCATCCCGTCGGAAGGACTGCACGTTTCAAACGGGAGAAATCACAGCGAGACGTGAAAATATATATACTCGCGAATCGCGCGCGCAGTCGGGATAAAGAATAGACTTGGTTTCTCTGTCGACCGTCGCTGGAGTAGATCCGATATAACGATAGCGACAAGTTAAAGAGGATGCTGAAAGGATATCGGGGTCGCGCCGTCGATTGAGCACGAAGGTTACGAGAAAGGTTAGGCAACTCCAACCCGGAAAACTGATTTCTGGCTCGTATCTACAGTTCGGTCGAGTTGGAGAAGTGGACCTCTCATAGATTTTTCTTGCAAATAGATTTTTCCTCGAAGCACACGAGGATGGTTGTGAGGAAAGAGATACGGATAAGATCAGCGTGAGACACGAAAGAGTAAAGAAAAAAATAAAAAAAGATTAGAAGAACGAACAGATTTGGCGCATTTGGCGTTATTGAAATAAAACTTCCTTCTAGATTTATCTCCAAGTACTTACTCGTCGCTTCTCGTCGAACGTAAGTCACGTGGAAAATACATAGACGCGGCCCGAAACTCTCATTTCGATGTTGCTGATAATCCAACGCTCTTATTAATTAAGATTAATCAAGGTTGATTAATTGAGATTAGTTAAGATTGATTG
>NW_017305987.1:1541033-1541917 GCF_001594115.1 Trachymyrmex septentrionalis | reverse complement strand
AATACATAGACGCGGCCCGAAACTCTCATTTCGATGTTGCTGATAATCTAACGCTCTTATTAATTAAGATTAATCAAGGTTGATTAATTGAAATTAGTTAAGATTGAGATTAATCCTGGAAGATTGCGACGTATGCGGCGAACAAATTTGGCCGTTGGTCTGGAAAGAAGTTCGTTCTGTCTTCTTTTCTTTTCCTTTAATTTTGTACGATCGTAAAATCACGAATCTACATAATCTTCGATGCGCGTCTGTCCCGCTGGTCCGTTTGAAATAAGACAGCCCGTCAATCCGAGTGAGGCCTTCGGGAATACAACGAATCGATACCGTCGTCCGACCCCACCGTCGTCGTGCTAAACGCGAAAGGCAAAGTGGATATGCAAGCGGCTGCGTCGTATCTCCATTCATCTGCATACAAGCCGAAGTCCTCCATGGAGGCCAATAGACCGAGTCCTCGGAATCCCCGCAGAATCGACTTGCAGAACTCCCGGGCTCCTTTGACATCAGAATTATTGTGTTCTGACGCTCTACGGTATGAATCGATAAGGTTGTCTGAGTTTTTTTTTTTTTTTTTTTTATTATTATACCTTCGCCCTTTAACCTAGTGAAATTCTTCTTCTCTCTCTTCCTCTAAAGTATCTCTTTTTTTTTCCTCATTGTACACGGATTCCATGTCGATCCCTCGAGGATCCTGACGTTCTTTGGATTCTTTGTATCGTACAAATCAAATACCGTATCCTGCTGCTTTTCGACGCGTAGAATCTTTGCCCGGATAATCAATTTCTTAACTTTTAGATCCCTCGAAAAAAAATCTGGAAAAATTACATTTTTTAATTCCAACATATTATAGATAATATTCTAGGAGACATTTATAAAGCTATATTCCA
>NW_017305987.1:1528633-1540933 GCF_001594115.1 Trachymyrmex septentrionalis | reverse complement strand
TTTATAAAGCCTTATATTCCATTTACATTTTTTGAGACCCACTTCTACTTCTGATGCAAACTCACTATAATCTCGATTTAATTTACCGTTCATTCCTGCCTAATTTTTAGAAGAAGATAAAAGGTAAGCCAGACCGAGATTGAAGTTAATTTACGCTGGTAGAAATGGACGTAAAAGTCGAAGTGATAAGTAGTGATAAAGAAACCGTGCGAAGAGATCTTTCGGGAAATCTTGCAATGAGAGATTACTCGCTTCTCGCTTCTTTGACACCGAAGTTTACGCTACATCCTTGAGCTTTACCGTTGGTGCAGCGAAGGATACTATGCACGGGCGAGCTTATCCCTTTCCGTACTCCCTATGCTTCGTCCTTTCTCGATAGGGTCAAAGGCGGAACAAGGGTTAACGTACTCTGTGCATCCCTATCGAGGGTCGCAGACGTTAACCTTTGCCGAATCCTCCCTCATGCGCCGTCACTCTCCTTTGAATACGGGATTGTTCTACGATTGGCCACGACGTGAGATCTCCGTTTGGCTTTGTCCAAACATTATTCTACAGATCCTGTGTTACGGACTAAACTATATCACGATACTTCCCGACAATAGATTGAAACGGGCGTTTAGGGGAAACATAACGATACGTATAACGAGGGACGATAATGTTGTCACACTCACGAGTAGAAAATAGAGAACTTCGATGTGGGTTGAGCAGATAGATAAACTAATGGCATCACGTAGCCACACGCCGTCAATCGTGATTTGTTGTTTAACATCAGACACTAATGAAGCCATTTCGGCTCCGTTAATCAATTCCAATTTCTTCTTTTTTTTTACTAAATTGGAACAACTCCTTATTAGTCATGTAGAGGATGTCTAGAACATTTCAGCCTTGTACATCTTTTAATGAATTTGTACCTAATTTTTAAAATTATATTTAACGCAAATTGTTTTAACAGTTAAAAAATCTGTTGCATTTAGATTTATCGTAATCTTTATATAGTATATCTTTATTGTAATATAAATGGTACAATATTGAAAATATGTGAATAATATTTTAACGATACAAATATAATGTCAAAATAAATCTTTATTGAAACAAAGATGGGAAGCTGCCAAATTGGCATCTTCAACAGTTTTAGCGGGATACTGTCGGCGATTCTGTAGTGTTAAAAGTACGCTTCCTTCCTTCGACAAATTAATTGTAGGACGACTGTAATTTGATTTTAAAAGATCTAAGAATTTTCAGGCTGAATTTTTTTACGCGCGCGAATGATTTTCGTCCATCATTGAGTGAAAGAGTAAAGGTCGTCGCGTGGAATGTTAACTTCCATCCGTGTTGCCAGGCGAGAAAAAGGCCGTCGTTGAAATTCAATTAATCGATATTCGTCCACGTTAAAATGCGGAAACGATTGCCGTGCACGCTCTCGGATGAATTTTTTTTCGCAACCCCATGGAACGCGTGGCACGCTCGACTCCCCGCCACAAAGACGGCGTAATCGATATTGCGGATTTTTAAAAACCCGGGACGTCGAGGGAGAGAAATGAAAGAGGAATCGTACGTCGATCTACCTGGAATTTAAGTATCTCAAGATCGCGGGAACTTATGCAGATACAGTACACGCATCATTAATATGCGTGCAAGCCGTTAAATTATTCAACGATGCATTCGGTACGTAACAACTTCCGCAAGGAATTCTGAGAAATGGTGAAATCAATATGCAAGGCACGTAGCCTTGATCGTTTAGTGATAAAAGAATTACATAAACGATAAAAAATATGCGGAATAAAAGTTTGTGTGATTTCTGGATACGATAAAGATAAATGCAATAAATTTTTTAACTGTGAAATAATTTGCGTTAAATATATTTTTTTAAAATGTGTATAAATAACAATAGCATTCATTTAAAGAATTTAAAAGCCCGGAGTGTCTGAACTCTCCACACGAGTAATGCAAGGTTAATTGTCTTAATTTAGATACTTATTTCATATAACGATGTACAATATTATTGTTAGAGCATGTATATACCAAGCGACTTTTGCAATCCTTTTCCTATATTTGAATATGTAGTTGATAATTTTAATATTCTTGAATTTTGAAAATGAATAAATATTTAATCTGTTCAGGAATAAATTTTTCAAATTGAAAATAATTTAAGTTTTTATTTAGTTACATTTTATTTAATTTAAATACATAGCGAGCTAAATAAATATTACGTCTATTGTGACGACTATTATTTGTTTTTTCTTTGTTAGTAATATTAAAATGAAAAAAACAAACTAAACGTACAAATATATTTCGATGTATCGAGGGGATTGAATTGCAGGATCAAAATATGTAAAAACATTTATTTTGATATCAATTTATTCATTAATACATATACAATATGGTATAAAAATAGAATAATACAGAAATAGATGTTCATAAACGGCGCATACAATAACAAGCTGTGAGGGCAAACCAAACAATCAAATACACGATATTATTGTTACGTAAGGCGCTTTACATGATCCGTCTTCCTTCGAGAAGTCTTGATGAAGCCGAGGAACTGTAGAGCGGCGACCGCTTGAGTAAACCGAGCTCTGAATCCCCGTTAAGGATAAGTTACTACATGATGAAATGCAAGATAACACGTGCGAATTATTCAAACTACATGGGTATCTAGTTCGCGGAAGTTACGTCTACGATCCTCGCGTTAGGAAGCGTGATATGAATTTCAAAGGCATGGCGCAGGTAAGACAAATCTCAACGTGTACCGATCACGTTGAGTGCGAGAACTGCCTTATGCGTTCGCGGAAACTTTTGAAAGGATACTGGAACAGCGGATCTACGTCGCGTTGCTCCGCGTGCTGGGTCTGCGGATCCACAATCGTCAGGAATGCCTGCAAGCAAACGTATCGAGTGCGTCCCCTTAGATTTTCATGTGTCCAATGCGTCATGAAGCTTAAAAATTCAAAGTTTAGTACATCTGACGAGGAAAATGTAAAACGATTCAAAAAATATAAAAATATTTAAAGAAAACAAGAAATGTTAAGAATAAAAAAATGTAAGAGCTGAATCTCGCAGTAGGGACAATTTTATAAATCCTCCGAGACTTGTAGAAAACCTTAATTCTTCTTACGTTAGACGTTCAATATCGACGCCATTAAATCTCAGCGGAGAGGAATCTATGAAGTTTGAATATAAAAAGAAATAACGGCAATCCCAATAACGCTCTCTATCTCTCTCTTTTCATAGTTCTACAGTGCCTTAGAAAAATAAAAAGATCCGTAGTTTTTGTAAGTACTAAATATCAAAATTAGAACACTAGCTTCAATTTTAACTTTTAATATAAAAAATACGAAACTTTTTTTTTTTTTTTTATATTAATAGGACGTCGTGTTAACTTCGCAGATCCGGCGGACAGTACATTTTCGCCGGTACAATTTTCACAAGAAGCGTTTTACCGGCTTCCTAACAACCGAGCGGCGATAAAGCACTCGGCACCCCCTTGTGCGCGCCTTTCTTACAATGACGTGCTCGCGTGAATCACTCGCGGTGGCGGCGGCGATTAAAATCACGAGACGGCCGCGTGCGTGACCGTAAGTGTAACAGGGATTAACCTGTAAACATGAGCGCGGGCCGGATTGTTACCTGCAGCCAGTCGTACATATTGATCAGCTTCCTGGACTCCAAATGCAGCTTATAAATTATACTCAGGTCGGGGAGCGTGCGCGGAATGTCGTCGTCGTTCTCCAATTTGCAGCAGTCGCACTGAAATATACATCTCCAATTAACCGTGCCGCGCGGTCTACCAAAAAGTGCGATTTTTTCCGCGATCGTCGATGAATTGCTCATGTAAGAGAAGATTAAATGTCGCGAGAAAAATGAGAACTGCGCGCAGCGGGACCAATCATATTTAAAAACGAATCGCGATATCAAAACTCCAGCTATATTCGAGCATTGAAAGATATGAAAATTAATCGGAGCGAAGGAAAAAGAAGTTAATTTCAAATACATATTTAACACGCAAATTATAATTTAAGGCGCAAAAATTTTCAATATTGTCTTCTCGCGTCGCTTCATAATATTATAACGATAACCCAACATTTAATTGTTAAACGCCTTTTCGGTACGACATGCTCGGTTTTCTTTTTCCAATACTTTTTTTCCCTGCTTTTATAACTTTTTTATTAATAAAAATACATACATTTTCTTGATATTGTTGTTTGCTAATATTGTTGTTTGAAATCTATCGTTTTCGATTTAAAAACAATTTTTCAATGTTTATTTTTA
Organism: Trachymyrmex septentrionalis; assembly: GCF_001594115.1. NCBI lineage: Eukaryota > Metazoa > Arthropoda > Insecta > Hymenoptera > Formicidae > Trachymyrmex > Trachymyrmex septentrionalis. The sequence goes on along the minus strand of NW_017305987.1, from coordinate 1,536,664 downwards.
TCAAAATTGTAAGCAGTCAAATTGATTTGGACATATAGTATGTTGTTCGCGTAGTGTAGCGTTTAAGGGTTAAAATAGTACAATGCCCTGTGCATGCAGATATCCGTATTACGTAAAAGTTAAATTTTGCAATTCCAGATTTCCACGAACAATTTTTCGGGCACGTTCCCACTGTTCGATGATACGCGCGATAAAAGAGCTAACTGAAATCGCGTGCATGAGCTATTCGTGCGAAGTTCTACTTCACTCACATCCAGATACATCTGTGGATCGCTTAATCCGGTGTGCATAGCAGCCCGTAAAGAGCCGCGGATATGATGCTTCGCCTGATTCCCATCGCTGTAGCAAAATATCTCGTGAGCCGTCACGCGACTTGGGTCGATCAGATGAACGGAGAATACTTTTCGATCTAAGTAATCGATCAGATCAAGCAGCGCCTGCTTGTAAGCAGAACGCGATTGTTGCTGACTCATTTTGAGCAATTTCTGAAAAGGGGGCACATGGTAGTTGAACAGGCGTTAGTAATCACTGCGTTTTCATCGACAATTTTCATTTCAGAACCGTAAAGTTCCGATCGTTCGCATTCGATAGCGGGAGTGTATTATATGAAAGAAACAAAACTCACCTTTACATGGCTTCGCATAAACCGATAAAATCTTATTAATCGTGTAATGAATATAAAAAATTATTCGTGTGTTATCGGACCTTATCTTGTCGGATTTGATAGAGAAGTATTGCTTTAATTTGGAGTATGAAATAGTTTAAGTACGCTTCATAACGTTACATGGAAAGAATGATTTTGCTAAAATATTTAAAAATTTAGTTATAAATACAGATCTAAAAATAATTATATTGAACTATCAAAATAATTATATAGGACTTACTTAAACCATTGCTGGAATGTCAAAAGCTTCGTCATCATGCATGAGTTTCTTATATAATTACTTTAATGGCTCAACAAAATTATTTTCAAATCTGTATCTATATATAGTTAAATTTCTAGATACTTCAAAATCATTCTTTCTTTTTATGAGTTAAAAATATTTTTCTAGAGCAAAGGATTAATAAGAGCAGTTAAGAAAGTATGATTTTCCACACACCTCCTTTAGTTGCATACGATTAAGTTTCTCTTCCACACTGATGATCTCGGAAGTCGTTGTGGTGCTTAAACTAGCTTCTCGAATTCTCTTGATGTGATTATTAAGATCGATTTTAATTTTCTTAATTTCTGAATCTTTGGAATCCTCGACAATTTTTATAACAGATTCGAGTTTCGAGAGGAGTTCCTCCTTCGATAAAAATTCCAATAATTTCCTACAATCTTTGTATTCGGAGGATTCTGTGAGATTATTCGTGTAAACTGCTTTAGTGTAAATTTCCCGCAACTGAAATAATTATTCCATAATTCCGATTTTTAGTTCAACGTACCACTTTTTTGCGTAATAAAATATCTTTTATTTTGAATCGGTAAAGCGTTGTATTACCTGTTTACCCATTGGCGAGCCTGGCAGTGATGCAACCATGCTGTGCAAACATCTCAAAACAATTAAAAATTGATTCATAAATTTATGAAATTTATTTAACAACTCTTCCAATAATTCCTACAAAAAGCAAAATTTAAAAAATAGTTCGAAAATGCATGAGATTACCAAAAATTATGTACATTAGTAACAAATGTGAGGGACACATTTAAAAGTCGTAGTTACATCTGTTGAATAAAAGTTTTATCTCTGTTAAAAAATTTTCCATCCTTCCAATTTCCAATATAAAACAGCTTGATAATGGACTGTTACATTAAATTTTTCAACAGCGTAAATTTCATAATTACATATTATTTAAAAGGTATCCCTTCGTTCTAATAGCTATAATTTTTGCAATCCTTTTTAAATCTCGTAAATGAACTATGCGAACCATGAATTCTTTATCGCTAAGCTTTTTATCTCCACTCGACGTCTTCAAATATTTAGCGATAGACGGTAAACTTTTAATTTCCGCGATATTTTCAGCAGTGAGTTCAGATATTTTTTTCTTAATGTCTTTTGGTTGACAGCAAAGAGAACTCGCATCGTTCTTGTAAAAATGTTGTATCATGCACATCTGAAAATCATCATAATTTATAATAAGTCGATTGTCGACTTATTAATTGGATTTCTGAATGCTCGTTACCTTGTAATTTTGCAAGAAGTTATCCACCGAAAAATCGTAAAACAGAAAAATGTCAGTCAGCAACTGAAACGCCCGGCCGATTAATTTAAATGGAATCTTTGTAGAGAAAACAGTGTTCTCTAATACATCGGCTAGTGTTTTGACTTGCGTTTGCGTATAGAATACCTAAATAAAGAGCCGACGAATTATTTATAGTCATTGCGCAAACATTTACGTTGGACGTCAAAATATTTTTGTTTAACTTGCCTGCACAACTAACTTCGACGTGACGTCATATGTCAATGATTTATGCACGACGTGCAACGTAGTCGCGACACCGAAAATGAGTACGAACTTCAATGTATTCCTATACGAACTGAAAATTATTTATTCACAAGGATATTCTTTTTAAGATTCGTGTAATTTTTTAATTGTATTGTGCATGCATTGTGTATATTCTTTTCAAGAATACCTCAACACCAGGATAAAATCGTGTAATACATTGATGGGGAAGCTTTCGAAGTCCGGCAAAATTATAATTAAAGGGTCCTCCGGATCGTGATGTTCCGCAAATATTTTTTTTAAGACACGCATAGTGCATTGACTTTTACGCACTTCAGGAACATGGTTCTACGAATAATAATTTATTTAAAGATTGCAACAGAAACTGTTTGTTTCTACATAGTGCTATTACCACGAAACTAACCGATTCAGATTCACTGCCTGATTCAGATTCAGAACTTGAATTTTTATGAATAAATTGATATACAGTGTCTTCGATGATGTTTTTCACGTTGTTACAATTTCTGCTGCAAATCATCGCTAAGTGTGGCGTTATTTTACTAAGCTTGGACACTACGGTGTCGAAAAGCGTCGTATGATCGGGGACATTTACTCCTATAATTTTAATTCATTTACTTGTTAATATATTTATCAAAAATCATTGAAGAAAAATATTAGAAGCCTTAAAAACATTAGAGAAAAAAATCTTTAATAGGCAAAAATTACTTCGGTATATATTTTGAAGAGATTTTTAATCGATTTTAGTTTATCTAAATTTCGTGTTGAAAAAATGACAATATTTTATAAAAAATGTGACGTTTGTTTTCACCTGTTAACAAAATAGCCGTGGCTATTTCGTGGAATGATCCATTCAATGGCGTCGCTTTTATTTTCGACACGAAAGACTTTAAATTGGATATAACTTGTTGGAACATTTTCGATCTGACATTCTGAAATATTAATGCATTCTGTTAAATATTCTGCCATTTGATTGAAATTTATAGCTAGTGCTAACACACTAAATAATTATACCTCCGTAGCCTGCTCGATATATCCCCATGTTTCGTCATACGCGATATACCAGGGTTCATCAAAATACGCTGGGCATTTAATTTTCTTTTTCTTTTTTCCAATTTTGTAACTTCCTTTGTATGCAAATACTCCCTAAAAGTCACGTTCGATATTACATTTTTATAATTAGCCACGACTCTCTGTTACATCAATCCTAAATTGACGATATTATTGTCCTTGTCATTATAAAATTTTAAATTTACTGTGACTAAATTACTAAATTATTAATATTAATTATAAAAATCATTATGCATTGAATTACATAATTCAAGAGAAAATCAGAAACTAATTCTTTATGTATTTCATACAAAATAATCCTTTCATCAATTGTCAATTGGCAATTATCGTTAATTTTGTCTATTTATTTATTTTATTTACATATTTTTGTTCGTTTTTAACAATTTTAACTCATTTAATTTATTATTTGTCGAAACTTTTTTTTTAATTCTTAAAAACATTAGAGAAATCCTTAATTGGCAAAAATTATTTCTAGATATCTAATCAAAATTAATTTAATTTCAATACGTATATGATTTTCAAAAAATTAAGTATTTTAAACGTTAATTTTTAAAGAAGTCGAAAGTAAAAAAATTATACAGAAATGACGTTAATTACAAAGGCAAAAGTAATGCGAGAATAATGACAGCATTCTTCGATAAACTTTTAAAGCGTGCGAAAGCGACGGACTATGAATCATTATTCGGCGTTTCGGCGCGCTAACTTTACACTTTGAGGTTAAGCCGGCGATAGCAACAGGTTGCACGTGTCGTATCGCTTACCTTGGATAGAGAAACGTTCTCCATTCTGCAACCAGTGTCAACGCCGCCGAGATATATCCGTCTTAAACGCTCTTCTAATCACATAAATAAAAGAAATAGCAATTATTGTTCACAGCACATTACGAACTTGTGCGCGAATAAGCGCGGAATCACGAACAACCATCTGCGTAGCCGAACCAAGCCGAACGCAACTAAACGCAACCGAACACGGCAGCTGTCAGCTGACACGAAAATAATATACTTACGCCGCTAGCTGGCGCCATGTACTAACGTCCGCTAGAGTTTCTATAGTTCGCACAAATAACTGATCTTCGCACGATCACTAGGCTCAGCAGGATAGCTCAATAATGAATACTCACATGTTTGATGTTGCATATATAATTATATACCACGTGTATTTCCATGAACAATAATATGATAAACATTTAAAGAATAAGAAATATAAATTAATTTAAGAATAAGGTATGTATAATATTTGATATGTGCGTATGAATTTCTTATAAAAATTCAATTTAATACATTAAAAAAGAGTACTGAATTTTATTAAATATTTATTTGAATAGTACTAATGAAATATTTACTAAATATAAATATATTTATTTATGTAATTTAAGTATAATTTTTTTCTTTTGAATAAATGTTTATTTATTGTAAATAAATATTTCGTCAGTATTGTTCAAACAAACGTGTAATAAAATTTTATTTTTTTTTATTTTTATTTCTTTAGTATATTGACCAATTTAATGTTGGAAATTATTTATTATTTTGAGTGTTATACAACAATGTTTTTAATATTTTTAATACCTTTACAATATTTTCAATATTTTTAACAAAATACTTAATAAAATCAGTAATTAATTACTTTTTAATATTAAATTATAAATAATGAAGCAAAAATTAAAGCTTATTTTTATTTATGTTCTTCAACTTATTAATTAGTTCTTAATTTTTAATTAGTTCTTTGTCTTTCATTATATACATTAATTTATTAATTATTCGGGAATTCATCGATCAAAAGCCTGTCCTGTGCAGTTCTGTAGAGATGAATTAATTCGTTCACAGCAACCATAAAATTGAAATGCCTTAATTTATTTCTAATATAAAAATTCAAGTAAATATATATATAATAAAATTAAAAACAGAAAGAGATGTTTTTGGATAAATAAGCAGTCTACATACTTATAATGTATTATGTAAGAATATTACGATTAAAAATACGAATTAAATCTTTAAATTTTTACAAGTTAATAAGAGTTAATTCATCTTATTCGCAAAAGTTTTTTCACAAATGATAAGTTAATTAATTTTCAATCAACAAAAATTAAGAAGGAAGTGCTACTTTTTTTACGTCCCTTTTTCTATCTACCATTGTTATTTCACAGACATACTAAGTACTTCTGAAAAAGTACTTTTCTCTAGAATCTGGCTGTTCCGTTTCTATCGCATTTGAATAAACATTCAATAAAGCAACAACGCAATTCGTCCTCATCAGACGTAAGCGACGTGCATGTTCGAAAGTCGGATTCCGGCTACGTCGAAAGGGGACAGAAGAGACGTCAGGGTGAAGGCAGGAGGGTTGGGGGATATAAATCGATGCGCAAGCAGCTTTGCGCGAGTTGTTCTCGTTTTGCGGTCGGCCGTAGCACCTGTGCCCCGCGTCGCCCGCCATCGCTGGTGGCGGGGTAGAAAATAAATGCGAATCGATCGGCAGGCTTAATCATTCGGGCAGCCCCCCGCCTTCCCCTCTGCGTCCCTCTCGTTGATAGAGCAGCGGAAAGGCTCGGCTGCTGCGAACAAAATGTTCGCGAGAGCCTGGTACCCGAAGCCAGAGATATTGCCCTCTGAAAGGCATACATACGCCCTGCGCGACTCGATCACGGCCGCATAAAGCACTCCGGTGGCGCAACAAGAAAAATGCGCCGGCAGACGCGCTATAAAAATCCAGTCGGCGCGAATAAAGCTCTATTTCGATCCGCGATAATACGATCGCTGCTTTTAACCAATTTCCAAACGTGCCCTGCATTACCATCCCGATTTTTATCGGCGATTCGCAAGAATTCTGCTTTCGTATAATGAGACCACCAGGACGATCCAATAAATTAAGTTTGGCAATTTTTCAATTGCACTACACTGTTAAAAATGTCATGAAATTCTAATGCACTTTTAAGTTACACAAATTAAATTCAATTTTGTGACACTAAATTAAATTTATTGTATCTGCAATTGAAACATATTATATATACATGTACATGAAATTTAGTACTTTTTATAAAATTTTACGAAATTTAGGTACATTTTTTATTAAATTTTATGTAGATTTGCATGAAATTTAATATAAGTAAACATTAAATTTAAGTTAGTTGTAACTTCATTTTCATTGATGACATTAAATATCTTTAATGTACCTTCTTAAAATATTACATGTAACGGAAATTTCTTTTTTTTTTTAACGGTGTAAATTATTCGAGATAACAATAAATACTCGAGATACAATAAGTTTATAAAATTCTAACCATCTAAGAAAGAACAATACGTATAACAAAATCTGTAATAAAGAAGTAATAAAGAATAAAAAAAAAATGAATGGAAGAACAACACAATCAACTTTAAAATTTCTTTCCCTTTTTTAGCTGATTTTTTAAAAACTCGATTTTCTTCTTTAAAAAACTAGGACATTTAGAGTAACAGTAGGATGGAACGAGTATATCGTTTACATTCAAATTCACACGTGTAGTGTTTCGCAATATATTGAAGCTGCAACGCTTTCTGTATGCGCTTCGCGTATCCCCTTCCGAAGCTTCTCACCTAGCGGAAGAATGATCAAGCATGCAACCATTCAGGGATGATTGACGAGGCGTCACGGAGATATAAAAGCGTTATATGGCGTGGCACGATGCGCCATTCTAGACTAGAGCAGTGAACTTCTCCGATATGTACGTACAGGATAAGCTAGAAGTCGCTTCACGTTGAAGAAATGGCGTATCGAAAGAAATTTATCTTAATAAGGTGTAGCTCGCGAAAGAGCTGCCTGAGCGGCTCTTCTGATAGAAGAATCATTATACATAAAATTTGTTTTCAATATGCACATAGTATATTAATGAGGTCTTCAAAGAGTCTGGAAACGCTAAAATATCTCGAAAACGATCAACTCTAGTGAAAAAAGTATAAAAGCAAAGTTGTAGGATTTCAAAAAGTCTACTTAGCTGATGATAAAAGATTGACATTGGGTGAAGTCTTCAAGATCATATGAAGGTCAAATTGAATTTTTTGAACAGGAACCCCCTCTTTTTATTACATAGTCTTATAGCTTATTTCAAGAGCTTTTCAAAACACTATAATAAAATATTTTTTCATTAAGTATTTTTCAAATTCCGATCAACGGCTAAAACCTCTTGAATATCGTTCAGAATCATGTCCTAGATAACATTTGTTAAGATCAAGGGCATTGGAGGTTATTCCTCTTAATTTCATTTTTATACTAAAAATTCATTTTTGCGTAAAAATGAAAATAAGAGATATAAGCTCCATTGGCCTTGGTTTTGACAAATGTAATTCAGAACATGATTTTGAACGACATTCAAGAGGTTTTAGCCGTCGATCGGACATTTTGCGTAATGCTAATGCCGGCGTTACTGTAACTTTCAAGCCTAATAACTCGAAAAGTACTTAATGAAAAATTATTTTATTATAGTAATTTGGAAAGCTCTCGAGGTGTGCTGTAAGAATATGCAATTCAACTTGACCTTTATATGAT
>NW_017305987.1:1517122-1528533 GCF_001594115.1 Trachymyrmex septentrionalis | reverse complement strand
TTATAGTAATTTGGAAAGCTCTCGAGGTGTGCTGTAAGAATATGCAATGAAAAATAGAGGGTTCCATTTAAAAAATTCAACTTGACCTTTATATGACCTTGCAGACTCCAAGGTCAATCCCTTATCATTAGTTACGTAGATTTTTTCAAGTCCTACAACTTTGCTTTTATCTATTTTTCGCTTAATCGTTTTTGAAATATCTTAGCGTTCCCAGAGTTTTTAAAGACCCTGTATACTCTGAGGAAAAAATGTCGTCCCCAATGGATTGACGGCCTCATTGACGGCCTCATTCTATATATCGCATAACTGCATCATTATATATCGCGAGGAACGACACTCGTTATAAACTCGCCAACTAGCTTTGACTTTTACACCTCGAATCGCAGCCATCAAATGTTACTCTGGCAACGCGATGAGCGACTTCTCCCGATGTCGTAATCGTCTAGTTCCAGCGATTTATATATGATGGGATCATAAACTTTACGATTACCCTATGGCGCCGTTTTACGCGCGAATCGTCCGAGTTCCTCGCGTGCGAATTACCGCCGACGTAGTTACGCGTGTTAAAAAAGGTTTCCGTATTTTTCCGTCTGCAGTGCACGAACGACTGTTCACGCAGTCGTTAAAAATTTGAGAAGATAAAAGTACGTGAGAGTTTAAGATGCGAGAAGAATCCAAAGAAATTAAAAAGTGTCGCAGTAACACTACCTCGAACTGGGAGCGGTTCCAGATAATACATGTCTAAAGGCGTCATAAAGACATCATAAAAGTTACGGTCCACTTAATACTACAAGTGCTTTGAAACATTTTTTTATTAGACAATTAACAAATTATTTTTTATTAGACAATTAACAATTTGTTAGGCAATCAACAAAATTTTCTTTAATTGGTCAATCAAATCCGTTTTATCATTCGTAACGCTGAGTGGACCGCATCCGACATCTTTTGAGATATACACGTTTATTTCCAAGCATTGAATTCTATTTCTATTTTCAAGAATCACAGAAAAAGATAAGTAAGTTATCTAGGTTTAAAATTAACATTGACATTGGCAGAACCTAAAAGATATCTAAAAGATATTATAAAGACATCTTCTAGACATTGCATGTTGTCTGATATGATTAGCACGAAATACATTTCCGAGTCGTGAATAAAACGTCGCTTTGTCGTGCAATTCCATGGGAAAACTCGCGGACGAGGGGAATTATTTTCCGAAAGGAAAATGCCACTCGAATCGTCACTGCGCTGTCGGGAGAACGAGATTTTACGGCGTCAGCTTTCTTGTTCTGGAAACTTTCGCGGGATAAAACGGCCGGTGGTTTACGAAACGGGGACTCAGTTCCTAGCGTTCGTAATGAGCGTCATTGTTGGCAGTACTACCGCCCAGTCGCTTTCTTCCTCGAGGAGATTGGACTTTCCCAGCTTGCGAAGAACGGTACATATACTCGCTTGTGAGCAGGACTGCTCTTAGAAACTACAATACCCGTTACCACGATATTCAATAGGTCGCACTCAAGGGAGGCGTGCACATTCTCATGCTAAGATAAGAGCATGATAGGGTAGAATAATTTCCGTTTGTACGTACACCAAAATGCAATTTCGATTTTATTCTGAAAAATGTTGAAATTTAAAACAGAGGATGGCTTATCTGATTGCCACATTACGTTAATAAAATGACACATGCAATAAAATTCTCTACCTAGAGATGTTCAGTACTCTAGATTTTATTGATCTTTTTCTTAAGATTTTTTTTGTCTGAAGTTCAAAAACACGTACATACATCTCATCTTTTTATGAGCTTTTCTCTATCTATAGTTTTTACGAGAGATACGTAATATTTATTATAAAACATATTGAAAGGAAATTGCTTTCGAGATTCTTGTAAACTAAAAGATTAACAAAATGCATTACAAAAAAATTTGAGAGAGAATTTGAAAAAAATGTAAGAAAAATATTTTACTTTCGTTAAAAATTCGATTAAGCTTCTATCACAGCTGACTTTCACATCAAATAACAATAGCAGGGATGTGTCTCTTTCCTCCGTTCTCTATTATCCGTTCGTATGAGAGAAAAAAAACCTCAAGATTACGAGGACGTTCTCCGGTATAACGGGATAATAAAGCGACGAGCATTGTAGCTTCGCCGTGGACTTTTTGAAGTTGCTCTATCTCCAGCTCTTCTATTCCATTCGCCATTTACGTTATTTTCAGCGTTTTTCTTCGCATGTCCTTCTCTCTCTTTCACTTTCTCTCTCTCTCTCTCTCTCTCTCTCTCTCTTTCTCTTTCTTTGTCTCTTTTCACCGAGAATAAAAATCTTCAGGAGCTAAAAACTTTGTAGTCTTGAAGAACTAAATCGCGATCCTTGTGGTAGCCTGAACTTCAAGTAGCTCTTTCGAAGCGCATTCATCTTCAGAACAATAAAAAAAAGAAACATTTTAAACATCCAAGGTATTTCTATGAAGCTACAAAATACTAACAAGATATCGTCTTTGTTGATTTTAGCGAACCGGCCTTTGACAATCGAGGAGCTGAGGGATTCGATATCTTCCGAGTTGGAGGGCAACCCACCCCTTTGGATCACCAGGAGACCAGGCAGATACGGCGTGGACGTTTACATTAACAACGCAATGATCCTCTTGGAGCAGAGCAATTTCCAGTCTAAATTGAAAGTTAACGGCGACACCATGACTCAGGTAAATATTTTGATATTGTCCCGCGTTTATATTTTAGTACTTGTAAACGTTAGTGAATTTCAAAATACCTGGATCTATTATTTTTAATGAAATTTAAATAGCGTTGTACGGCAAAATAAATAAGAATTTGGACGTACATAAAGCTCTCTAATGATCTTGTATATGTATAGATTAGGAAGCGACACGAACGCTGCCGTTACACAAAAAAAAAAATACAGCTGCTGTATACATCGCGCATTTCGCGATAAATTCAGTAAATCGCAAGTTTATCTCAATCGTTTTTATTCCTCTCGCGTTCGATCTCCACTTTTCTGACCGATTTCCCGACTTTCCCGGTATGCCGGTGGCGGCTTTCTAACGAGCTTTTAATGAGCTTTACACGCTCACCTTAGCTGCGAGACCATTAGGCTGATGGATATCGCGGGCCTCGATAATGTCGAATGGCGCTTCCTGGCATTCGCACTCTCTCGCGAGAGTCATCAGCTCGGTTATCGATGGAACGTCTAACGGTCTCACAACCCCTTGCAAATTAAACCCGGTGTGTTAACGTCCGATTTATAATAATCAACGTGTCGAACTGTAAGTTATTTGAGAATTACGGACGAGCTCGTGCCTCTTGTCTTTTAATTGAACATCGAACGAGAACGGCAATCAAAATGAGAATTTATTTAGGAATGGATAATTGCCAAAGTTGGTAAAATTTCGCATGTGCTGAATTAAAAACCGATAAAAAATTGATCTGTTTTTTTAAAAACGATAAAATAAATAATAAATCTTTTTATCGATGTTCTAATTTACAGGCAACTCCAATCTATATTAATAAACATTTGTAATTCTGTTACTATTTTTCTCGTTAAAAATTAATATAACATTTAGTAAATAATATTTATATTTCCAATTTTTTTTGTTTTCAAATGTATTTTAAATATTAATTTGAAATAAAATAATAAAAAAATATTGTATTATTATAAGATTTTATTGCTATTGATTCGTTACTACTAATTTTCCATCCAAAATTTGACCGATCTTAGCGTTCTCTATTTGATGTATTCACATCTACGCGGTTGTGGTTAAAATTCTTAATTTTATTTTTCTTTAAACTCATAAATTGTTGATTTACTAATTAAAGCAAAAATATCTCTTTTTGCATAAAGTTATGTGGATATGTCTTAGTATTACATATTCGTTTTTTAATAGTTTTTTGCTAATTTATTCCATTGGAATAATCGTGGAATAAAAACTGGAATTTATTATGGTTTTTTTTTTTCCACTCACTGGACTTTTCCAACCAACTCTGATAATTTCCCTTTGGAATGAATTTAAAAATTCAAAATTGGCATGTTATACGATGCATAGATTGCTTAAAATCTCGCGTAAATCCGTTCCTTGAAAGGATAACCAACGCAATTCGACCCGATTCAGTGTACCATGTAGTATTTTGCGCAAATGCAGCCGAGTAAATTTGTTAAAGGTTCATGGGGACTCTATCAGACTGGAGTCTTTTTCAAATACCCGTAAATTCGTCGCCAATGATGTATCCCCCTTTTCATCGTATCTGCTGGCTGATTTGGATTTTCGGTCTCATAGGGAAGGCGGATCTCATTTCAGGTTACCAGACGAATCCTTTAATCTATAGTTAAAGTACCATCACCTGATGAAAATCGCACGGGACTAGTCGGGCTACGACTAATCCCTTCGACGAGCTCTCCTGCAGATCAATCTCTCTCTTGCCTCCCGGTAATATTAGGGAAACTTTTCTCATCCACTTAACCCGCAAGTTCCATTGCCTCGGCTACTTCCTGCTCGTTACCAGCGTATGAAAATATCGGTCTATAAATCGCGTCTTTCCCCCCCATTTTTTAATAGATATGAGTTCAAACTAAGACAGAAACTACCATTCTTTCTCTATCTTCATGAAAAATCGTGTATGCATTAAATTACAAGGGAAAAATTTAGCGTTTCTACAATTTATTGTTATTTTCAGAGAATAAGCGAGAATTGCGAAAATATATGTTTAGTTCAATTTGGTAGCACAGATAATTATAATGTATCATATCAGATTTTAATTTACATTTAATATAGCTAAAATTACTTCGTTAATGTATTTATTACATGCAAATATCATGATAACAAGGATAACTGTGATGAGGAGCTGAATTATTGTGTGTAGCCAATTTGATGTAAAAACTATAATTTCCATGTTGTACATTCCGCGAAAATTAGTGATAATGATTGATTGTAATATTATCATTAATAATTGCGAGTGCGTCAATTAGCCGCCGGATGGCGACGATACGTTGCAATAACTTACATTAATCATCCGTAATTATTAATTGCACGATGATTCAATAATGCGTGTTTGATACGTACGTATAGTTAGACGAAAGTGAAATAATCACAGTCAATATCCGCAATATATTAAATAATTACAGTATTTAGATTGAAGTAAGATCTCAAATTATTAAAAGAAATTATAAAAAGAGAAAGCGAAAAGGGGAAGAAAAAGAGAAAAAAATTATATAGATTTATAATAAAAAAATTTTTTATAAAGAATTTTTCTACAATGAAAGAAAAGATTGATTATGGCATATTTTCATCATTTTTAATTAATTGTAACAGCCAATTTTTGGTTGCGTTAGTCTATCGAAATCCTATACTGACATTGCGGATAGGCTAACGCAATCAAAAATTAACTGCTGCAACCAAAAATTAGCTGTTACAGCCAACTAAAAATGCTATGCCATACTTTATCACCTAATTTGTTGCAGCAGACAATCTTTTCTTTCAGTGTACCTACTCATTTAAAAACGTTTTATTTTCAAAATTGCTATTATACATATACGTGTATATATATATATATATATATTATATATATAATATTAATACGTAATTTCTTTCTTTATCATACTTTTATTCAAAGATACTACTATTATCCAAAGATTCACTTTGCTGCAAAGATTCAATATGCTTTTCTAAAGCTTGTGACTTATATCGAACTTATATCAATACCTAATTTTATAGAGAAATCATATATATTTTTATCCTGTAGAACTGTAGACCAGTGGAGACATAAAAGTGTTGCAAACTCCTTTTCAGCGTATATATGACTATAATAGGAAATGTCTCAACAATAGAACGGGTCAGCGATCCGTTTTCAGTTGGTGCGCGCTCCCACGAGCGCGTTGCATATCTATCAACTTGAGAATAGATTTATGCGCATTGTCCCCATTCGTATACCCGATAGACATACGTATTCCATTATCCGTCGTGTCTCAGATCGAAGCAAGGAGTTTCGAATTTTACAGAAAAATATTCCGTCGAAATCTTATCCCCTTTATTGTGATGCATTTTTTTACCGAGATTTGTCGCAAAGAATTATTCGATATCGTCATGATATCGTCGAAATTTTTTCATATGATAGTGACTGGAACGCGTTCGTACTTTAATCTGAATATGTTGCATCATTTTTAACTTTTGAATTATGCTAGAATTAACGAGAAATGTTGCTGGAAATGTGATGAATTATTGACACGACACTTTTTTCAAGTTCCATGCTCTTCTACTTGAGTCTATTTAAAGTCTATTAAAATTGATAATTGTTGAAATTTTGTTTTCGAATTACATACAGGGTGGCATTAAATTACCGCACCACCCATTCTGAGCAGGTAGAGCGAACGAAACTGAGTCGAAAAGTCCTCTACTATTTTGCAATTTTTGCAATTAAAAATCGTTAAATATTGGTCTTCACTAACTTTTTTACTTAAATACTATCAACTTTACAGAAAAATTGCAACAAACAAAAATCATTAATTTTCTTCTCATAGAACTCTAAGAATTTTTTTAGAATTTGTTATCTATTTTTTAGTAGTGCATTTTCTTATTTTTACCAATATGAGAAAATACGATACTAAAAAATTCTGGAAAAATTCTGAAAAAATTCTCAGAACTTTAGAAGAAAATAAATAATTTTTATCTCTTACTGTTTTTCTGTAAAGTTGATAGTATTTGAGTAAAAAATTATGAAGACTAATATTTAGCGATTTTTAGTAATTAATATCTTGTTAATTATTATTGCGAATATTGCAAAATGGTGCAGGACTTTTCGACTCAATTTAATCCGCTCTACCTGCTCAGGATATGTGGTGCGGTAATTTAATGTCACCCTATACATTGATATAACTCGAGCAGTACTAATAACTGAGCATTTTAAGGTGACTTTACACGGTCAATACGTGTCAGTTTTAACAAATACTGACAATATTATACTGATCGTGTGCGGTTAATATTGATGGATTGATGTAGGATATTGACGACAATTTGGATTTTGATTATCGAGTATCGCTTTATTATAGGATCCATGTCACAATATGTCAGAGTACAATAGATAATGTACTAAGATAAAATATATTATTAACAATACTGATCGTATAAGGTTGTAAAAATACTGAAAATACTGATGCATTTTATCAATATATTATATTATTGATTCAGTATTATTGACCGTGTTTAGATTCCATCTTTATAAGTTAGTGGAACAAAGTGAGCAGAATCAAGTCAAATTAATCTTTATTTGTTGCTCATTTGTAACTAAAAAGTTATTGAAGAAAAGTTTGTCGCTTTGTAAGTTTTTTAAAAAATGATGGTCCGCTGAAGGAAAATTAAGTTAGCGGAATAATACATATAACGACCTTCTACTTAAAAATAACGTAGGAACTTGTTGCTAATTCGTGTAGAAATATCTAAATTTTAAATCCGTTACCTACGAAATAAATGAAAATAATAATGAAAAATCTCTTAGAGTGCAGGCGGTCCAAAAATAAAATATCACAATAAAAAATTTGTTGTTATTTCGCTTAAATTTGGTGCAGAGATATTTTCTGAATTTGTTGCTCACGAAATATAATGATTACGAATTTGTTGCTTACCAAATACGTATAACAACGAAAAGCCTCTCAGCATATAGGCGGTCCAAGAATAAAATACAAGTAAAAAATTCGATGTTATTTCGTTTAAAATTGAACGCTGAAAGATTTTTCGTTATTACTTACATTTATTTTACAAGTAACAGATTCGAAACTTGGATATTTCGACAGCAACAAATTAGCAACAAATTTCTACTTATTGTTGAGTACAATTCCGTTTTTGTAGATATAATATTATATATACAATATTATTCCTAACTTAATCTTTCTTTAGCGGAACATTATTTTTTAAAGAAATTGACACAGCAAATTTTTTCTTTGGCAACTTATGAAATCCATCGCATCCATCTGTCTATAATAGGGGAGACGAGGTTTCGTTGGCACAATTTTCACGATTTCGTTTCTGGCATTAGATTTTTTTAAACAATTAATTATTATGATTAAAATATTCAACATAATAGAAAGAAAAACATAGATGAAAAAAATAATCAACATAATAGAAAAAAACCTTTCTCTACATTTTCATAATAATGATTTCATACACTGAATAATTTCTTTGCAATAAATGGAATATAGACATGCTATATTGTAATTAACTTGATATATGTGGGGTAAATTGATATCACAGTATAAATTGCCTCTGATAAACTTTATATTGAATTAACAAAAACGTAAGAAAAGTAAACGTAAAAAATTAATAGAAATAAAAATTAGATAGTAAATATTAAGATAGGATGTACTTCTCCTGTTAGTAAAAATTGTATCAAAGTTATTTTGTAATGATTAAATAGCAAAATGTTATTACAGAAAAACAAGTGTATTATTTATTTTACTTTTAATATAGAAAAATATTTCTTAATTGAAATTCTTGAAATTTCTTGAATGTTCACACGTGCAGTTAACTTTTCTTATGATATGAATCAACATATCCCACCCCTGCACATGTCTGATTTTGATCATTTTATTATAACAAATTACAATTGTTATTCATAATAATGTATTGTATATTAACAAACACTTTTCTTTTAATTAATAATACATCGCTTAGATTTGCTTTCTAAAACCGAAGGACATTAATACGAAATTATGAAATGCTCAAAACTTCACTTGCCTGCTCTTGAATTAGACTTTTTTCTTTTTCTATTATAATACTTGTTCGATTTGAAATGAAACTTGGAGAGAAGTATCTGTGTTGTAAAAGAAATATTTTGCAGTAACTTTTCTATTATTTCCTTTATCATAAATACATAAACGGAACGCAATGCCAATTTGCTTCTTATGCCAACGAGTCTCGATCTCCCCTACATGCTCGATTGCCTCATTAAATTTAAACTTGACAAATTTGACACTGTTGTTACGGCATAGATATTCTCCTCGCGAGTTTTACGCAAACGTTCTCAGGCTTTCTACGTCGATACGTTGCAACGCCGATCGCGTTGCAATTCAACGAATGGCTCTCTCGTAACTGTCTGTTCCGACACTTTATGATTATGGACACTGTATTTACGATACACCGGATTAGAAATATAGTTCGGGCCGATGCGCATTTTAAATTCGCCGTAAATAACTTACAGTTAATTCCGTCTTATCTCTTATGCATCGGATTAATGTTTCATTGGCGAAAACGTGGCCTGCATTCTTTGATCCAGTTCACTAAGCAAGTGATTCGTTTTTAAAGCGCTCGATCTAATCGATTTTTCAATAATCATTATCGTTCTCGATTTCAGTACTCGGAAATTCAGTTTATAGGGAGATATTCGTGGAAGTTTGACTGGCGTGCCTCTTTTTCGGAATTGTTTTATCGTACAATTTTTCCGAAGATATGGATTTTATGATGTCTTAAGAAATCCTCTCCCGAGCTTCGATTTCCTGACGGACGCACAGGAAGTCGAGATAAAAGGGGGAGAACGTGAGAAGGAGGAGAGACTCTTCATCCCCGGAGTTATGGCCGGTTTTATTACGTCAGCCTGCTCGTAAGAACGAGAGGAATTCGAGAGGTTCCGATCCAATTTGGGAATATATTCGCAGATTTGTTGTCGTCCCCTCTGTCTCCGGAAGATACAATATATATTACTTCCTGTCGATCTAATGGTATTCTATTCAGTTTCTTGTAAGTACAGAAATCAGTTCGCAGTCTCGGCATGAATCTTGTTACCGAATCCTCTCTCCTAAATAGGAAGCTGCAAAAATGGTTTCGCCCCATTCCATTCCTGAACTTATTCTATAATCTGCGTCCGCAATCTAATAAAATACAAAATTTGCAAATTGCTGCAGAGAACGTCAAAATTTTAGCGAAGTTTGTCGCGCTGCAAAGAGAAAAGGGCGGACCGCATTGCGCGAGGGATGGAAAAGCGAATGAGAGGGGGGGAAGAGAGAGAGAGAGAGAGAGAGAGATGGTATTTTTAATCTCAAAAGACGGTGTGGGTTTTGATCTCATTATACGTTCCTGGAACGCAGCCACCCCCTTGAGCCAGCGCCTCGCTCCTGTTTTCTAACAATCTAAAGAAATTCCAATCCGAATAACTACACCGACGCCAGCAGGATCGCCTAAAGAGTTACGGTTAATGGAGGGGAAAAATACCGGGGTGGAATGACGAGAACGGTTGCTGAAAGAGAGAGAGAGAGAGAGAGAGAGAGAGAGAGAGAGAGAGAGAGGGAGGGAGAGGAGACGCCGGGGGTGCTTGAGTGCATCAAGGAGTCAGTGGTGCAGGCAGTTTGTCCGCGAAGGGAAGAATTGAAAATCAGCCACCGCGAGCGCGCTTGGTGGAATAGTTGCGAGTAAGGGATGAAGTTTTTCGCGAATGGTGGGGCGTGTTTCGTATCGGACTTTGCGGGAAATAAAGATGCCAGTAGCTTAGTTGAGAAGTTCATGTTGCCGTCGAGAGGGGAAGAAATGCTCGTAAACCGACCAATAGCGAGAACATAAAATACGTATTAAGATAACCGGAAGTAACCTTGAACGCGATAAAACTTGGAATAAAGCATGGTTTTAGGCGAGAAATTCTATCTGTGATAGAGATTTAAAGTGAGAGAATTGTTTGTCTGGAATTACGAACGAAGAATGATATGAATTAAGTGATTAAGTGGCGGAAGGCTGAATAAATATAACCGTAAAATCAATATCTTCTACAATTGATGAGAAAATTTGCATCTGCATATATATAATTTTAATCCAATTATCCTTAAATATTTTATTAAAGCAAGATAAATTCGCAAATAAGGGCAACCACCTGTATCCATCGTTAAAAATAAAAGTAAGATCAGTAACCTGTTAAAAATACATTTAAGATAGACACAGCGCCGACGGAATTTCACTGAAAATAAGAAAAACAAAGTACCGCAAAGACACAGAGAAAAGGGATAGAAGAAAAGGCCATTCATCGTGGGAGAGTAAGGAGAAGGAGAAAAGGTGGTAAGAAAATAAAAGTTGTCGGAGAAGGGATGTGACACAAAAATCGTGCCACTTCGTATGAGAGCCAACTGTATGTCCATCTCTCTTCCCTCTCCCTTCTCCCTTGCTGGATTCAATGAATCTCGGAGCGACCTTAAAGGAGATAATCCAATTTCCGTTCGCAATTTCTCCGCTCGATCATCCATTGACTCGTCGCCGTGCATTAACGAATTCCCAACCAGAATTCGATCGCAAGCGGGAGATCTCATGTTTTAAAGATTAATAATTCAATTTCGATTCACAGATTTGTGCCCATCGCAATGTATAAGTGGACATCAGCTCTCTGTACTAATTTCCATTAAGAATAACATTTGCAAGTCGAAAGGCAGTCGCGATTCTTCTCCT
>NW_017305987.1:1496722-1517022 GCF_001594115.1 Trachymyrmex septentrionalis | reverse complement strand
TTTTTTTTTTTTTTTTTTTTTTTTTCATAAATTTCGATGATAATTGAACGATGGAAAAGTACGGCAGTTTCTCTCAAGGCAGCAGGTGGATGAAAATTAGCGCGATTTCTATACCGGCGATGACTCGCCGTCGCACGGAGCTACATAATTCGGAATAGTCCGCTTTGCATGGAATTACCCTCGCGCTCTCTTTTTCTCTCTCTTCTTAGCTTGAATATTCATGTGGAAAGAATGCGTTTGATTACTTAATAGTCGCGACTCGCCGCGCGTATAAAATTATTAACGTACGTCAACTGCAAACTTAAACGCTCCACTGTTCTACTCGTTCCCCTCTTATGCTTTTCCTCTTGCACTAATTGAAAAGCAGGAAGGTTTTAACTGGAAACGTGGTCCATTATTTCCTAAATTTACGCCAAATGTTAAGTACTTCATTAAAGGGCTTTTCCCGAAAAATGTGACACGCGCCAGATATTTTAAGCGTAACGACTCGGAAAATTGTTCCGAGTATGACTAAAAATAACCGCGCACAGCAAACGATTGTAATAGAAACATAATGAAACCATGATATAACGCATCGATATAACGTACTCTCTGATAAATCCCGGCAATAATTTTTCCGTGATATACATCGGGATCAAATCGATTTTAATCTCCGTTTCGAAAACCATATCCACGCGAGTTTATCGTAAAAGTAATTGCATACGATAATTCATCGTTAACATGTGCACAGATCGTGATTATCTCGCGGTGGGGCGCCCAGGAGAAATAAACGAGCGCAGGCTGCTGTGTATCGAGATGATAACTCGTACCCGCGTGTACTATCCTCAACCGCGAATATGGGTAGCCGGGCTGATTAAGAAGGAGCTCGCTTCGGAGAGAGGTCGCGAGTGGCTCGGCGCAACTATCGGGAAAGTTTAATTAGCGTTAACTTTACGATACCTCCGCGGTAGGCCGACTGGTGGGTCGGCGTACTTCCCACTCGCGCGAAATTAGACATTAACAAAGAAGCACGGGCGAAATTAATATGATCGAACAGGAACTTAGTGGGAATCGATACAGTATCCTGTTGCGATCGCAGCATTCTAAGTAATCTTACATTCTGAAAAAAATACAGGTGTGGATTTAATATCGTACGATGTTTTATATTCTTGTCAATATGATGTGGATTTAACACCATGGGTGTAAATTCAATATTACATGGAGCATTGAAAAAAATTTCGGTCATTTTTGGTCCAATGATTGATCTTTAATCAATGTCTGACTTAATGTCCGATTTGTGGTTAATTTATTGATACACAATAACTGGATTTATTTATACAGTTTTCTAGTATTTCTAGTATTTCTAAAAATTTCTAGTCATTCAAGTATTTCTGGTAATAGTTTTATAACCTAAGTGTCATTATAAAAATTTATTGGGCCAATTTTCATTAATTCAATGAACTTTTTATCGTATTTACGTACAATTTCGGTTCAGAAGGAACGATTTTGCTGAAGTATCTAAAAATTTAGATATGAAAATAATTTTGTTGGGCCATTAAAATAATTGTTATTTAGAAATCTCAAAGCATGATATAAGCGAAACTTCATAAAGTTTTGACATTTCAACAACTGGTGTGCCTAATGAATACAAAAAATTGTAATTGAATTCCAAATTGTATTTATTCAAAATTTTTACATAAAAAAAAGTGTAATCATATATTCAAAATTTGGGTTTTTTTAAAATATTTATTTACAAAACAACTATGAATATTTAACGAGTATTCATATTTATTCAAACAAAATATAAACTGAAAAAAGCTCCAATAAACAATCGTTACCTTTAACTATAACCGGCACTTTGATGACTTTAAATAAAAAACAATTAATTCTATTTATTTTTGTCATTGTAATATTCAAATTTTATGAAGGATACTTAGAAATTTTGGAAACTATTTTAGAAAGTAATACACTTTTAATTTATAAATATCTAATTTAATAAATATAAAATATCTAATTTATAAATATCTTTGATAGAACGCCATACATATTCCGATATAATTCCGATTACGTCACAGTAATGTCATAAACATGTTATAAGATATCTTGGGCGCGTCATAATGGTCTGTGGACATTAAATTCCGAGATATATATTATTTATTTCCAATAAAAATATCTTTGTTTAACCTATAGGTGTAATCGTAGCCATTGTTTTTATAGATTTCTGTTTTCTCTTGCGGGCTTGTAAGCTAAGTAGTAAAAGTGAATACGAAACGAAAATATTCGTAATCATATTAAAAAAAATATTCATTCAAATGGAATGAAAAAGTATTTATTCGTTCGTTTCTTGACGAATAAGAAAGAAGTGTATTCGAATGAAATGTATTTTCATTTATTTGTTATTCATTTATTCGAATATTAAGTGTATCCACCGGACACACTACTAGCAACCAATCAATTTGAGCATCCTACGTAATTATTTTGATGATCCAACATTATTTTTAGATCTGTATCTAGATTTTTAGATATTTCAACAAAACCTTTCCACACATATTTTCAAACTTCTGATGTGAAATCATCTTATGTTGATGTTTACATCAACACGGTAAGAATCATATTTACCTAGATGAAATCCGCACCCATATTTTTTAGTTAGACTGATGATTTCTCGGGTTTCAGTTAAAGTTTAAAGGAGCTCATGTACCCTGCGACTTCTAATGTCTTCCTGACGTTCAGCTGTTACGCGAAAAAATCAGACGCTGTAGAGTAGATAACCGCGCGAAAAATTAAGGATTCGTCCTGCGCTGGCGAACGTTCGATCTCTTCCTACTCTCTTCTCCCCCGACGACTCGCGACCGCGAGCAAGATAAATGGGCGTCCTAGCTTGGCCCGTCTTATCCCGTAAGGAACACACAAACTTCGCTTTCCTCTCTCATTCTCGGTGAGTAAAACGATTCATTTCTAGCCAACCGCCATACTCCACCTCCCCCGTCGCCGTCGTTGTCTTTTTCTGCGACTACGCTGGATAAATGGGACACGCTCCTTCGTTGTCTTCCTTTTGCTCCTCTTATCATACGATCTTCCACGTTACCCGCACTTTCTCTCCCCCCCCTCCCTTTCCTCCCTTTCCACCCCTTCCCCACAGAGAGCTCATAGGCGCCTACTTTCCGTACGACCGTGTACGGCTCTTCTTTTCTTCCCCTCCCCTTCCCCCCTCCTCTTCATCTTTAGACACTGTGATGGATGTTTCGTATTAAAACTGTCGGCGCACAGCCACGATGGATCGTGCGGATATTTAATTATCTACTCCGTGAACGCTCCTATCAAATCTGCGTGTTTTTTTAAATCTTCAAACATTTTAAATATGGAATTTTATATAGAAGATACTTTCCAAAGATAATTCCAAAATACAATTTGTCTGTGATACCATATATCGAATGATCGCTGTAATAATTCAACAGTACGGAAGTAGTACAGAGAAAACAGTTTCTGATGAATTATTATGTTAACTTAGTTCCATTATCATCGTCGCTTATTAATACAGTTTCTCAGCGTTTCAATTAGTTTCTTCACTTCCCTCTCTTCTTCTCTCTTCCCCCGTCCCTTTTCTCTTGGGTTGTGCCTTGAATTTAATTATATTATTTAAGATATATGTTGTAGCAAACCGACAGGGAAAAAATTAAGTTTACAGATATTAAATAAAATTTTAGTAAGGGGATGTTTCTATCCAATAACAGAGCGCTGGGAAACTATATCTCAATATTATGTGTGTGTGTGTATATATATATATATATATATATATATATATATATATATACAGGCGAAATCTCTCAGGGCATTGCAACTTCGACGCTTATGTTTTCTGAACACCCTTATTCCTCTTCCGTTCCTCTTTTCTTTCCTGACAGAGCAAGCCAAACAGCCGAGCAAACAGCTATAGGAACAGGATATCCCTCACGAGATAAGGGAGTCAGGACGATCGCGGGTGAGAGCGAATAAATAGCAGCGGCAACGTTTTAGTCGTGAACTTTTTCCTTTTCAGGATGGTAAATGATGGTGCTTGTTCCCGATGGGGACGCGCGAAAGGGGTAACAGTTTCTACATCTTATCACTTTCCAGTGACTTTTTCGTGAAATAGCATGTACGTAATAGACAAAGAGAGAGAAAAGGAGTCTGTAAAAGAAACCTAGATATTGCATTATCTATTCTTTCTTCGGCAGCAGATCTCGTATAATATATTTTCTATACTTAACTCTCCGAAGCTGTCAAAATCTGTAACAGTTACTGATGCTGAGTCTGTAAGATTTCTGTTTAATTTATGCTAGTTAAAAATCTCTGTAAAGTTAGCAACTCGTCTAGAATAAAAAAATAACTTTCTTACAGTTCTGAATACACTTCGAAGAGTTCTAGAGTTTACGAATAAAATTAAAAATAGTTCTAGTAAATTAAATTAAAAGAACTAATTATAAGGCATTAATTAATTTTAATAAACCGAAGTGATATAACTCGTATATAAACGGATGAATATTACGTATATTTTAGAATAAGAATAATTCAAATTTTTACAGGTGTGTAACATGAAGAAAATTTAATTATTTGACAATACTTTAGAGGCTTTCACGAGTTTTTTCTGTAGAGGTGTAAAAGGGTTTGCGGATTATTTGCCGTTTCATAAATCTTACCGTTTATTTCATTAGGGCGAGGAGCGCCCTGATACTGATCGTTTGATATTTCTAACAAAGAGATTTAATTAAGTAAGTCCAATAAATCCACGTCAACTCCAGAGGATTTAAAATTTACAATATGGATACAATCGAATTTACTGTGTCAAGTAAAACTGAAGAAACGTTATTTCGAAATATTACTTTTAAAAAGAAACCTGTCTTTTATCGAAGAGAATTTCATAGCGTATTATCTAGACACACGTGAATAAATATGTTTTTCTCTCCTTCATGTTTGCTATTAAAGCGCAGCGTCAGTTGCTTCTGACAGATCCGATATAGCCGACATTCGTCGCCACAGGATAAATACTTGCGACGTGCACCTCACAGTCTCTCTCTCTCTCTCTCTCTCTCTCTCTCTCTCTCTCTCTCTCTTTAGCTCCGCGTTTATTCGCAGCTTCCGCTTCCTCCACTTCAGACTTGCGAGGTTTATCTTCGTGTCTCTCTTCGTGTTCCACGTTCCCGCCAAGTTCGCGTCACGAGCTTGACGTCGGTTTGTCTCACTTCATCTTCTCCGCCGCAACCGGATCCGTTCGAACTTGGCGAGATTAACTTGGTCCTTGCAAGTCAGAATTAGGGCTCTAAACCTTAATCCCGGAGTTGCTTGGTTCAACATTCCTACACTTGCCAATTACGTAATTTTCTCCAGAAAATCTTTACTAAAGACGGTCTTATGATACCACCTCGCAATCCCTCTCCGTTTTCATTTCTTTCAATATGAATTTCTTTATCATTATTTCTGCCTGATATATATGGCTATAAATTATTTTAATATCAATTTCGAACTGATAATTCGAAATTATCATTCTTTAATAACACTGAAACCTTTCTTTGGCTTCAGGTCTTGCACATCATAAACGAAGTGCTGGAGCCTGTGCGATCCAACTCGATGGAATCACCAGTCTACAACCCAAACGCTTTCCAATTTCTGAACCAGAGCGAGAATCTCAATTTGGGCGACCATCGCGTACGGTAAGTAGACTGTTCAGTAAATCAATGCCGGAGTTCGAGAGACTCGCTATTTACACGGCGATCGTTTTCGATAGTAAGAGTGTCTGGCGGCAGATATAAAAGAATAACGAGGACATTTATTGCGCTCAGAGAAAGAAGAAAAGAGAGCTTTTCACGCCCTCGAATCTTGGAACGATAATCTGCTTTTACGCGTATATCGCCCTCTTGAAATGTTACTTTTTAAACGATATTCTTGTTTTAAACGGTATTCTTAGATATTTAGATAGTTATTGCTAAATCCTTCAATTTTTGAGAATTTCAGAGAATTCTTCTCTATAAGGAAATCGCTTTAAAAAGTACTTCTCATTCTACAACAGACGCGCGTTTGGTTATCACGATGTGATTAAGCTACATTTTATAAATTAATTTAATTCTATACGTCGATGACGGCAGTTGTGTACAGATAAAGCAATTCTGTTGTACGTGTTGTAAAATTCTTTAATATGATTTTAAGTCTTTTCCTAGTTTCTCACTAAATCTGAATAAACTAATCATATTAAAAAATTTCACAACAGTTACAAAATTGTTATCTCTGTTGAACAAAGCCAATGTATTATAAAATATGCATGGCCTCATACCGATCTAATTATCTTATATTGATTGTTTTCATTCTCTCGAACGGTTCCATGGACAATTTTAAAGTATTATTATGCCGATCCACCAATTAAAACACAGTCTTTCTAATTTAAATATAAATATAAAAACTTGGCGCATTTAAACGTAAATAAATGCACGAACTTTTCTCGTTTGTCTTATTAACGTCGCCGTGTCTCGTACACTACCTTCGTAATTAACCCTTCTTTTTCTTTCTAGTACCTTCCGACAGCAGATCGTCATCGAGAAGAAGGAATCTATCTACAAGGCTGAAGGTCGTTTTACTTTCTTCATTCCCGTTGACGAGGGTTTCAAGGTAAGCGGCTTTAGCGACCTTCGCGAATTGATCATCCGAGGGGGATGATTTTAATATGTCTCGTTGCGACCGATTTTTCTTTAAAAAATTCGAAGACAATCGCATTGCATTTTGTTCAAAGTTAGATAAAGCAATCGAGAAATATGTTTATAAAATCTACATGCAATTTATGTCAGACAAAAAAGCATGATAACTCGAGACTTATTTAGGAAGTGACGTAAAGAAAGAATTCTCTCAATGTCGATCTTTATAATTCATCCGGAAAAAGTTTGATAATAGCTATTGAAAATGAAAATAAGTAAAGTGAAATAATTTCAATCAAATATTTGGTTAAGGGACTATTCCAACCTAGAGGCCTCAAAAATTATACCTTGAGATTATACTTTGAGAGGTGATTATTAAAAAATTATACATGATACAAAAAAATCTTCATCTATTTGTTACTTGTATTTTGATGTACAAAATGTATAAAAATTATAATTTTAAAAAACAAAATGATGGCGCTGCAGCACGTTTTTTGGAAGCCTGCATGTGATGAAGGCATCCGCGACAGCAGAACAGGTTCAAGATACGCTGTAGCCAACAATTAAAACATTATTTTTAATCTATTAAATTTGCTAAGAAAAATATCTGACAGAATTTAAAAAATATTGAAAAATGTGAAAATGATGCACGCGTGAAAAGAATGTTCAATTTTCACATAATTCGACATAAAAATGTCGATAACAAATAAGTATTACAAATTATTGCAAAAATCACAGGTATTTCTTTATAATTCAGATAATTTAATTGACAATAACTGAATCAAATTTCAAAGCATTTGGATTAATTTTGTGATAGTTCTAGTGTCCATCGTTTTTTAAACACCATTCTGAGAAAAACGTGGTTAAAGTTTCAATAACAATCCCTTTTCGTCGTATTTTAAGCACTGATTTCTGACCGAACCCGATATAATCTGTATTAAAATTGTGTGTTAATGTCATCTATAGTACAGATATGTAACTATGTATAACGTCAAATAATGAAAATATTCATAAATGGAACAATTTAACGGCAGCGCAGAGGTACAGCATTGCTGTGCATTGCTCGATATAATCAACTGTATTTTCGTTAACATTGGAAATTTCAATTTCGGATAAAAAATTTTATATTCTTAAGATCCTAAACTATCGATTTAAGCAAAAAAAATGTTTTCGATTTTTTTTTAAAGTTTCAGAGTGGAATAAAACTTCTTAATGTAATAAGAAATAATTTAACTTTTCTGAATATAGTAATTGTTATTAAATGATCGCGGATTATATTATTATGTTTAATAATACTTACTAGTATTATGTAATACTAAATATTTGAAAAAGTACACTGAGAAAAATTTTTGATTGAAAATGAGCCAGTAGACTCTGATCATATAAATCAGAACTTCGGTCATCATAATTGGACGTCTGGTTATCTCGACTAGAATTTTGATTGATATGATATCAGAATCTATTGATTCGTTCATTTCCAATCAAAAATTTTGCTCGGTGTAAAATTATTGTTAGTTACATTAACCGAATATTTGATTGAAATTATTTCATTTAACGTTTGATAATTATTACCAGAGAGAGACTTTTTTTCCAGTCCACTAATGTAAATTAAACTTTACTCTCGACTTAAGTTACTCTTTATTTTTTCTAATTCTTAGAACAAGATCAAAAGTAAGTTAAACCGAGATTAAAGTTTTATCTATTGTACATTGGTAAGAATAGACATTATTTAAAGGATTTGTAAAATTCAGAATTTATTTAATGTAATTTATTTAATGCGTTATTCTTTTAAATTTTTAAATACGAGGAAACCTTTTGAATTAAAAGGAGCTTTCCAGGTTCGCAACGTTGAAAAGAAATGATTATTGCGTGACATCGCATGGCGATAGCACCGCCCTAGATATCGCAAAATTTACGCGCTCGTTCGGAATGTTCCGCGCACGGAACACCGTGTTGCAGCGGCGTTACACGGGATGACGTTTTACCAGCGGATGTAAATTATTCCGTACGGATATACGTACGCGTGGCATTTAGACGTTTCAAACGTCGGATTACAAATGCGACATTCCGACATTGTGCGCAAATCTATTTTAACGTCGAAGAAACACTGTACCGAGCGCGGCAGTGTCCTTTACAGGTGGGTTACGTAAAAATTCATGTAAAATAAAAGAGCAATTAATGCGCACACAATCACATGTTTTGTAAAAATTGCAAGAAACAACGAATTTCTTGGATTTTTACATAGAGACGATACCAGCGGACGTTAACTAAATTCAAAATAACATCAGTAATATAATTTTACGTTTAACAATGTAACTGTTGTGTAATATTATGTATTATATTACATTCATATTATCGAGTGCGAAATTATATAATATTGATTGATATTATGTTATTTTTAGTTGTGTACTTTTTAGCTTGTGTTGACTAGACAGGAATCTCGAAAAATCGCCCGCATCGAATTTTCTCTTGACAGTTCTAAGCAATTTAAAGTTTTTCTGTTTTTTTTTTAATTTATTTGTCTCTCTCTCTCTCTTATCTTCTCTATCTTTATCTACTTATCTATTTATTTATTATCTTCTCTATTTATTCACGTTATTCTTAGGCTGCGACTCGATTCACGCTTGCAATGCTCTTAGAATATTGTTATTTTTGTTGTTTATTAAAAACAATCGATGCTCATGAGTTGTAAACGTGAATCAGACCACAGCCTTAAGCCCGTTCTACAATTGCATAAAGCAACATTTACATGAGATTTTAAGGCGTAAAACTTAAACTTTAAGCCTTAAGCTGGAAGAAATCGACCGTTTCGAATATGAGAAGCACAATGAACTATAATTGGTCAATTTCTTGTGGCCCAACCAGTTAAATATTCTCCTCATACTTGACTATGATCGTCACTTCTTACAATTACAACTACTTATAATTATTCTACATTTACGCAATTAATTATAGAATGAGCTTTATAATAAGCAATGATTGCGTGGTACGAAAATCTTGAGACTAACAACGCAGAAATTAAAGCTTAGGACTCAACATCATCGACAATTGCATAGAATAGCTTTTATAATAAAGGCAATTTTGCGTTGTACTTACTTATAATGAAAGATCTTGAAAAAAATTGATACCGAAATTAAAGCTTAGGATTCACCGCCATCGACGCGACGGTCGAAAAACAATCGTCTCTTTGTCTCTTCCGATTCGTCGATATTATTGGCATTGCTCCGTAATCCATGATGCACTTTTTACTTATACTTATATCCAACATACTCGCGAACGACTCCGGTCGATTAATCTGGATTAATCCACCCACCTGAAAGATCCTGACTTCACTCTCGACAACAACGGCGAGGAAAGATTATCCGACATTAGTGTCACTCATGGATTCGTTTATTACCAACGGTTGCGATAACGTACTCGTACACTTTTTCCTCGCAAAAAGATCCTCGCGGCCAGTTCGTCCGATTCTTTGGCACAAATGATTCGTGCAACTAAACGCTAGATTCACGTGATTTTCCGCGATGTGATGCGCCATTGATAGATAATCATCAGACACATCATAATACGCATCACTAGCCTAGGTTCCATCGAAGTCCTCAATGCATCCTCAATTTCATTTCGGTGCAATATCCTGTTTCTGTTGAAAGTATTGATTTTGTTGATCGAAGCTGGAGTGAAATTAAGTATAATTAAGTATAGATTAAGTATAAATTGACGCTTCTCGGTGAAAACTAGACTACTCACCATCGAATCCAAGCACAAACAAACGCGAGCAAGCAACCTGTCTTCGGCGAACGCCGTGTAAATACTCCAAGAATATTCCATCGCGAATTCGAAAGTTACTTCAGAGTTCAGAGCTGGAAAAGAACAGTGCAACATTATGGAGAAGCGAAATTACTTGTCCCAATTAAAGACACTTAGAATAGACTGCGCCATCCGTATGTCAAACTGGTCGACAAAAATAATGAGAAAGGATGTGAAGATGGCCAATCTTATCTATTCAACGATGTAGTGGGAGGGAGAATGAGAGGGAGTGGTCTTCTTCACGTTTCCTCTCTCTCATTTTCATTGACCATATTTGATACGAATGGCGCAGTTCATTCTATATGTCTTTGGTCCCAATTGTTTCGTTACAACGATTCTTCAATTTGTTCTCTTCGCGATGTTCCTAGTGATTCTCCTCGTGGATGGCACTCGCAGATGACTGGGAAATGCGAGTAAAAGATTGGATCACTCCAACGACCTGGAAAAACAGTCGAGCCGACGGCAACTCGATCCGATGGCAACTCGTTACGAATACCGAGAGTCGCGTTGATCGCGGTCGAGCAGATTGATATACCTACATGATTGCTCGTCGCCAGATTCACCACTTTGACTCTCGTCTCTGTACGCGAAATTCATCCGGAAAAGCCGCAAAAATCGCGAAACGATCGCAACACGGAGACACACTATACTGGTGTGATTCTCGACGCGAACTGACCGGCGATTAATGAAATTCAGTTACGTGGTCGGTGCGAATAGATTTCTTTTGAATGAATTTTTATTGGAAACACACGTATTTACTTTGTATCGAATTATGTCGTGAAAGTTACAGAACAGGCTCGTACAGTGGGAAAAGTATATGTTGTACCAACAAAAAGTACGAATAAAATGCATTTTTATCATACTATTTAAATTAGAATTTTGTCCTCATAAAAAAGTACTAAACTGAAAAAAAAATTTACTAAATCTTAATACATATCAATTTCCTTGAATAGTATTAATTATACGTTTACTTTCAGTAAATAAATATGTACTCAAAATAAAAAAAAAAGATAGTTAAATAAAATTAATGGTTCTTACATCAAATAAATATATGTTTAGCAAAATTTAAATGAACGTTTAGTAAAGATTTACCTACTTAAAACTATTTTAACAAATATTTTTAAAAATTTAATTTTTTTCGGTGCAGTCCAATTAATCACTTTAACAATACTTTTATCGTACTAGTATAAAACTTTTGTTGATTGTACTTGTAACATTCAAACTAAATGATTAATGGGTCAGTATTAAATTTCTCTATAAGAATGTGGGGGGTATCGCAATTGAATTTCTGATTTTCTCTAAAATGTTTGATATAGATTTATCCATAAGTGTCTTTACTTTATTTTGTTGTTTGATCGAATCTATTCAGAATTCCGTTCAATTGGAGACTAGACTTTTTCCTGTGTGGCAAGAAGTTTAGACATTTTATTTTTTTTTAAATTATTATCAATTATTGTGTTAACATTTTCGTTACTTAATTTTCAGCGTGAAACGTTTATTATTGTCAAAGTGCTGTAAAAGCTTTTTAACAGCGCTTTTCTAAAGGCGCTTAGTACAAATTTCACACGTTAAAATTTTTCATTCTACCTTTTTCACGTAGTTTCAAGAAACGTCCATTAATTCTTGGCGGAAATAAGGACAATTAAAAATTATGAATTTCGCTGTGCGAATCCGTGCGCATCCCACACCGACTCGCGACTCCTCCGGTGTTTCATTATGCTCGCATCACAGCACTTCGGCGCGGAATTCCGCTTTTTCTCCAATTTTCAACGCCAAGCTCGCGTACTACACACAATAGTTCGCGCTCAACGTAATCCAACTTGGAGCGTAAAAACGAGCCGGAGTTAAACGAGCCATCCCGTCAGAAATTACCGAAAGTTTCGCGCCTGTACATACGACGCGTCGAGTTCCGGGTCTAAAAAAAAAAAAAATAAATAAAGCGAGGAAGAAAGAAAAGGAAGAAAGGAAAAAAAAAACTGACGGGGAAGCAAAGAAAATCGAGGCCGCCGAGAAGGGTGCGAAAGAGTGTGTAACGACGGTGTACGACTCGATCTCGAAAAGTTCTTCTCTCAACGAGATCGTCGTCTCGCCGAGAACTCCACGGCTGGTATCGAGACCCCTTCTGCGCCTTCGTCACCTTTCGTTCTTTACTCACGAAGTCGGTCCTTCCGCACAGAAATCGAGTTGCCGTGACAACGCGGTCGGCCGCGCTTTTGTGCGAAAAGCTGAGACGTCAGATGAAAGGACGAGTATATCCGGATAACAAGAAGGTGCGACGTGAGGGTGTCAGCAGTCCGCGAAATAAAAACTTCTACCCTTCTCTTTTCTGGAGGGATATAAGTTTATTATTTCACATCGCGTGGAAATTATAAATTACATTCTCTAACAATTAAATGCTTTTTTTTAGGGGGTAGCAAAAATGTACGACGTGACGGGGAATCACGCAATTAATTAATCCTAATTGAATTCACTCCGAAATTTCTTTAATTGGTACTACTCGCGGGTTCAACAATTAAATTAGTATATCTCTCTTAACACTGAAAGAAAATTTTAATAAATATTTGCTTGAACAATTCTAAGTGTAAATACTTATTAAACGTAAACATATATCTGTTTGATACAAAAACCATTATCAATTCAATTATTATTTGTTTTATTAAATAAATATTTATTCGCTGTAAATAAATGTTTACTTAATGCTATTTAAAAAAATATGCATTAGTAAGATTTAGTAAATTTTTTTCAGTTTACTTAAAGTTAACATAATCGAGTGATTTTTTTTTTATTTTGAAAATCAAATCCAAGGAATAAGATTATGTAATTTAATGTTTCACTGGCCATGTACAATCTAAATCTTCGAACTCTAGCGCAAAATTCTCTTTGCACAAAGGCATCTTGTATTATCAGCGGCGACATTAATTATAAACAATTTTTCACAAAGTAATTGAAAAAAAATGTCCCGATCCATTTGATTCGCGAATACTAATTGGGATTAAGTCATTTTCCTTTTCGAATTATGACCGGCGCAATGATTATATAATTTATATTCATTCCATTCCGATGAAGTTTTCGTAATCTTCGCTTCTCTGTTACAGCCGGTGCCGAGGCCACGATTGATCGATAGGCTGGTGATCGACGGGCACGTGATACCCTACGAGGTCCTCTTCACCGCACCGACGCCAGACAATGTGCAGTATCCAACCCTCGTATTCTCCGACAATCTGAAAGTCGTCATCAGCTTTTCAAAGTCGCAAAATAAAGGTGACGATCATCGCTCGTCCACCCTACGTTTCAATCATTCAGGAAATAGAGTTTGGACTCGATTGATAGGGCGATAACGTACAATCCAATCTAGAATACTGTCATTAGAGATTGTTGCAGTTAGTGTGCTATTATTACGCGTTATTATACGCTTAATGCAAGAAGGCTTACAACAAAACACTCATGTTTAGTTAAAAGGGGCTTGTCTGTGTTGAACAGTACCAGTGATAGATCCCTGTGTACATATTGTATTTCGATGACTAATTGATAGTCCAATTTTCAGTCTACGTTCAATCGAACACACTGGTAGGCGATGCGACTCACACGGACGGAGTGGTGCTGGCGGAAATAGTGAAGGGGAACATTCCGGTGCGCAACGGCGTCGTTCATCTGATAGCACGACCGCTCATGGTCGTCGACAACACCGTGCGGGGTTTCCTAGAGGTCAGTGCACAATCATACGTCCTCAGTTTGATCTCTCCATGAGCATCCGTACCAAGTTACTATTGACGTTTACATTCGACCGCCACCGGTTATCACGTGAATTTCTGAAACGCTCCGGCGGTCGAATTACAAATGCCGAAATTACTAATTCTTTGATCCGAGATATTACATTAATTCAATCAATTTATTTACGGAGATCATCATTTTGCGATAAAATGAATTCCGCGGCAATTAGCGCGTTAATCGATAATATCGTTTGACGCTCAATTATTAGAAGTTGAGAATAATGAAAATAATGTTGGTCAGTTTAATAGACAGCGCAAATGTAATGAATTATAATGTGCACGGTGCGTCATAATGTCGCACCATGTTGGGATCGCGCGGCCTCATCATCATCATTTTCCCCATATTCATTAAAGCGATTTACGTTGAAACACGGCTGCATTTTGTCAAAATGAATTGTTAAATACTACAAAGAACAATTATAGAATTTTAATATATATATGTATGATTTTAGAGAACCATTAGTTAGTTATCGTTATTTTTCCGATGTTTTGAACAAAGCGATTTACATCGCATTCGGTCAGATAATAATATATATACGTATTAATCCTCATCTATAACAAAATTAATAAGTTCGTCTTATGTATTAAATATAAATTTAAACATAATTCCAACGTGTATAAGGAATATTATTTTAGAATTTTACGATGCAGATGTAAACAGATTTGCATTTAGAAAAAACAGCAATACTATCTTCATATTTCGCGATGCAAATACTCCTACATTTGCATTCCGAACAGCGGCATATTTTTTCTTTTTTTTTTTTTTAAATGCGTAAGCGTATTACATTTGACCGACATTTTTCCGCGATTATTATTTTTTATGTTTCTCGATGAAAAGATAAAAATTCGGATGTCGTTGTAAATTGTTAAAAATCGGAACATAAAATCACCGAGTGATTAAAAAAGAATTTTTAGTAGAGATCTACAGATGTGCCGATCGGGTGGTATTAAGCTGAAAAATACTTATGATATACGTTCAGCCCGTGAAATATCTCCTCGCTAAAATTCATCGAGCTTTCCGTGAGTCTTCAATCATCCGCAAAATCCAGTTAATGCAAACGACACGTACGTGCGGCGAAAAAGCGACGACAATTGACCTGGAAAGCCGTCTACTCGTAAAAGCATTGTGACCACGGTTTATACGAGCCGCGAACGCCGAAGAAAAAGTCGAAATTTATAACTTCGTTTAGACCTCCTTACGTCCTGGAGCTCTTTGCGGAATTGAAGGCGGGCCTTTGTTTCGAACCTCGTTCCTCTCGGAGCCTCATTCACGGTGGCCGTAAACGCGCGACGACGCGGTTCGTCACTGTCGAATTCGCGGTTTTTTTTTCCCCTCCTCCTCCCCCCTCCCCCCACGAGCCACATTTGATAGCTAACACGCGAGAGCTTTCACAGTCGACGAGTTGATTCTCGAGTCTCTCGATTTCGCCGACGAGGGGTGGAGTCCTTCTCTTTCCGCGTTGTCCGCCTTTAAGCGCGACGTGCGCAGAGAAAATATCGCGATAATAATGAGAGACATAAAGCGTGATGAAACACGAGAAATTCCAAACGCGTAACATCGCGGCGGATCTGTTATTTCAGAAATATATCCAACTCGAAACTCCGTAGTGCCAAGTTACACAATGTTCAAACTTCGGAGTCCGTGAGATAACATAAGGCGCACGATTAAATGTTGATACAAGGGCGACGTTCCAATTTTCGGCAAGGAGAGATCGTTCACCGAAAGCGACGTTTATATTTTGCGCGCGCGATTCCAAAGTGGACGAGCGGAAAGAAAGCGTTTATATATATATATATATATATATTTTTTTTTTTTTTGTTGCGTGTCTGCTTTAGATGTCTCTTTAGATATTCCGCGGAAGCAGCGAAGAGCCGAGATAATAATCCATGCGCATATCTTGGAAACAAAGAGCGCGACGCTGTTACTGCGCGAGAATGCAGATCTCGCAGTGCACGCCGTGCGATGTGCACACATATATTCGCGATAAATCGCGGTGCTGAGACGAAAGCACATACACACACACACACGCGCGCGCGCGCGCGCACACACGCACACATCTTGAATCCGTGGAAATTTCTGCGCGAGTGCTTCATCTCGCTGAGGCGACGCGACGCGACGCGACGCCTGGCGTCTATTACGAATTCAGACCGCGCGATGCATTAGAGGGACATTAGTATTCGCAGTCTCGATACGTATATCCCGACGTGACGTGTTTCGTGGAACCCGTAACGCCGACCTCAAAGGATCCGTGTCTCGCTCTCGGCATTGTATTGTGGACCGTAGGGATGATAACGCATCGTCTCCGTTGCCCCTCGCGGTAATCACTTCCGTCGTAACCACTTGCGTAGTCAAGTACCATCGGGTACGCACACGTACATTCCGACGTAGCATTACGTGTTATTCAACTACGAGCAACGCGAGGGTCGACTTGAATGAGGCAATTGCGAGTCAGTAAGAAGGCGCATTTTCGTGGTTTGCGACTCTCGCAGAGTCCTGCTGTCCCTTCATGTATTTAACCTTTACCTTTTTAAATAAGGATGTCGAAACTCAGTTTGGACAAATGTTACAATTTGTTTAATAATTTTAGTTAACGAATGTCTTGAGGATCTCGCACTAATCATATTGAAAAGTAAGTTGGTTTTCGCATACAATAATGTGACTTATAATGTGATGGGCAAAGCTTAGTAATAGTTTTTGATTATGGTGTGTCAAAAGTGCTTTGTCAACATAAATTTTGTACCTTTATACAATATGAATAATATCAATTCTTTTCGCTCGTATAACTTACAACAAGATTAATAAATAGTAAAACCCAGGTCAATACATTGAACGAGTTATAATTAGATGTCATGAATAATATTTAATAATTTGTGATTAATAAATATTATTTAGTATTCCTAACTATAGCTCGTTTAATGGATTGACCTGGATTTTACTATTTATTAATTTTTTACACCTTTGACGTAGCTCAAAAACTGTTATCGAGCCTTGTGCCTGATATTTATTCACCACATTATGTAAGTTATAATACATTACATGTAAAAACTAACTCGTTTCCATCAGAATTTATTTTTTATATTGTATAATTAGGGATTGACCTAATTATAGTAAATTAAATCCCAATAAAATGAGTTAGTTTTACATATAGATAATGTAGTTTATAATTCGACGAACAAAAGATAAAAATAGCTTTGATGCACCAAGCTCAACAATTATTGAGCCTTGCATTTTTTATTCACTACATTATAAGCTGCATTATATGTTAAAACGTAACTTATTTTATTGGAACTCAATTTACCATATAATTAGTATTATATTAATGGCGTGAAAATTAACTAATTTTAATATAATTCAAGCAAGGTCCTTCATAGAAATAAAGACATACGATTTCTCTTCCCTCTTTAACTTCTTCGAAACATTGAGCTGGCAAGCGAAATTATTGTTTAGGACAGTTTATAACGATTATGACAGTTCTGGAAGATATTTGCTAGAAAACGTTATTGGACGATCGCCACCATATTAACTGGTTAAAGACGCGTGAGGAAGCATTCGCAATTTGTATCACGGACGAAAGCATCGACGTCTTCTTATCGAAATAAACGACGGCGTGATGCTGGGAAGCGGGCAGAAATGAGAAAGAGAACGAGCTTTATGACGATCATAAAGATTCTATTCTAGCTGTTGTATCGCCCTCGTGTATTGTAATGATTCTAATCTCAGTGAATTCGCAGTCGTTTTAGTACGCGGAGTTTACACGGGGCACGTACGCGTGCCCGAAATAGCTCGTGATAATGTAACGAACCAATTATACACGATAGGGCTCCTGCAATGAACGCGTTGTAATTCAAATTTTTGGACCACGACGCGTTAGGGCTTAAGATAAGAGTTAATTAGAATTAACTCTTGATTAATTTTTGAAGACTCTCGGAAGGCGTGACATTCTAGAGAAAAGATTCCCAGATTCTCGGAGGTGAAAAAATTTATCCCAAAAGTTAATATTTTAATAACATATCTTATCATTGAATATTTTAATGGGAAAAAGGATAAGTTGAAATTTAAAATGAAATGTGTAATAAAACAAGTAACAAAATAAGAATGCTTTAAAAATTGATATTATGTTATATAAAATTAATTCTATTATTAATTAAATACATACATTAATTAATTACATTATTATTTAAATACATTATAAAATTAAGAACATTATTATTGTTTTGACACTAAACTTGATATTTCATTTTTACTAACTTTAATCTCTTATCTCGTTTATTAACCTCCTTTTTGTTTCATTTGCTTTAACCACATAAATTTTATATTGATATACAAAATGCAGCCGAAAGGAAACGCAAAGAGTATAAGTAAAATCGATCACGAATAAGCGAGGAGGAATATTATTTGATCGAATGCGTACACAATGATGCATCTTTTGATGAGGCCGCCGAATTGCGACGTGCCGAATATCCCTCCACGAAGAGGTGATACACTTACATAATATATTCTGCTAATCATTTTTTTACATTGAACAGCGACACGAGCCGAAAACACCGCTATTTACAGGAAACACACTCGTCCCTGCAATACACGTACAGCAATTATAACTTACATACTGGATATACTTATAAGCGCATATTACTCCACTTCCGATAACAGCGTCATCGCTCGAATGGCAGAAAACCTGTTAATCACAGGTGCAAGAACAACGAGTCAATTAGTTCAAGCTACTTTATTTAAGACACTAACAATTTCATTACTCGTGCAGGTGGCACCCTTTCAAGCACAGCTACTACAACTACAACTAGGTCACAGTATCGCTCTCTTCACAAGAATGCCTTCTTGTCAAGACAGTCTATCCGATATTTACTTAATTCGTCATGGTGTCTCGATGTCGGTATCGCGGCATTGTAGGATGATGTTGATTAAAAGATACAGATTTATATTGGCCTATCGTATTATCGTAAAAAAAACTCGCGAATCTTCAATGCTTGGATATTCAAGTTTTCTATCTTAAATGTACGTCCCATTTTAAATAAATTCGATATCTGAATCTTATTTGTTTCCGATTAATTAGGTTATTTTGGATATTTTACGTTTAGAAATATTTTGTACAAATGCGTGTGTCACAAAGAATCTCTGAACGCTCGCTAATCTGAAGGCTCGCGTAAATATCAGAAATATATGAATCGGTAAATATTTCAAGTACAGATTTTAGAAATAGAATCCAGTGTCCTATATATAGTAATATATCTGACGTCCGAATTCAATATTGCAATCGCGACGTTGTTTGATAATGCACAATCCCTACGCGATCGGCTTTTAGTTAACATCGTCCCACTGTGGAAAGACGTTCTCGATGCAGCTCCATCTTTTCCGATGGAAACACATCGACGCGTTCACCGACACTCTCCCTCGAGACGCTTCTCATTCACCGTCGGACAAGCTGTTCCACTTCTCGACGGTAAATCGAGAAAAACGTCGTTGAAACATTATCTCACTCCATATACTGTCACACGTATTGCCTACATGAACGAACGAAACACACGACTTCGTTCTACGTACAACAAGCGCACAACCGTCCCGCGGCCTCGCCTCTTGCAATACGTGCCACATTATCTATGTGCGTGTACACATGGGGTGACGCGCGCGAACGAAGAGTACGTTCATGGCATAATTACGGCTTCGTTGACGTCGCGGAGGATAATAGAGAAATCTGAGGACTGAGATAGATCGCACGAATCGAAGCGTTCTAGTACGCGACTAAAAACACACTTTCGCATCTGCCAACGCGAGATTTCCTTTCTTATCAATATTTTTCCTCCCTCACAGCTCTCAGCGAGAAACGAAGCCGTAAGGTCTGTTTTCTATGACCAAACTAGGTGGTGCACTTTTGGAGTATATCTCTTAGTTTATGCCAAAATGTTATCTGTCTGTTATAAGTGTCTCAAAATAAAATAGATTTGATATTTTGTTGAAGCGAGAAGGGAAGGACTTTCGTCTAGTGCGGGAATAAAAAACAGGCCCATTATTGCTTGAAAATAGACATGGACCACCCCGCGCGGACCACCCCGAGTACACCCTCTATGTGTG
>NW_017305987.1:1494725-1496622 GCF_001594115.1 Trachymyrmex septentrionalis | reverse complement strand
TATATATATATATTGTATATATATCGTATATATAGGAACGTTTTGTACACAGGACAGGAATGGAATGTTCACGTGACAGCTGTTGTCACATGCGATATCGACTGTTTTTCAGCAATGATCCTCGGCACGTCTCGCCTACTGTCTGCACCAGACCTCCTCTCGGCTTGGATCAAAGGTGACGGGACTTTTCCTAGCGGGAAGCCCTTCCCGACCGATTACGTCCGATGCATTAGTCGGGCTCGCGGCTACCTTTGATCCAAGGAGCCTCCCATGTATGTTGTGTATTTGTGTTTCGAAAGAACGTCCCGATCGTCGATGACGGCCGCCGAAATAACGTAGGTGAAGAAGATGAATAAGCAGCTTCAATAATACGAACGAAGCTAAAACGTATTGGAAACTCACAATTACGTGACTCCTTCGATTCTAGAGGAACTCAACAATCTCTCGATGGAAACGTACGGTTGAAATAAGTTATACTTGGCTATTTTCCGAAGCTTTTGAGAAACCTTCGGTTCGCTCTCGGGCGTGTAATTATCGGATCCTTCAATTGCAACAGACACCGTGCTCGTTAAATGAGTTAGCACGACGATCGCGGTGTAATCAAAGGACCCGGCGTCGTCATCGGCGGTCGGCGTAGTTGCGCCAAGTACTAATCACTTACTTCCAGGTTCACTCGCATAGACACTGAGAACGAGAGCGGGCAGGAAAATTCGATAAATGAAAGACAGCAAAGACAAAGTGCCGATTGGTGTGTAGGGGAGCACAGAATTCCATGTTCTGCCATCACTGCACCGCGCGCCTCGTGTGTCTCACACCGCAGACCTCTCTCGCCGCCTCTTCCCGCAGACTTCCCCTGTCTTTGATCTTTGACTGTGCTCTCTTGCCTTTTGATTTACACTTCTCTGTGAAAGGCGGACAACACGTCTCACACGTGCCGGACCATAATTATACATAATTGTACCTGTTACATGCCGGGGACATCGATTCAACAATCCTCTCTGTGTGTGTGTGTGTGTGTGTGTGTGTGTGTGTTGTGTGTGTGTGTGTGTGTGTGTTGTGTGTGTGTGTATGTGTGTATGTGGACATCTGGACGTTTTCAGAAAGAAGTTATTCCGTTTTTCCCTTTTCCGGTTCCGCTCCAGAGAACCGCTGGGGAACCGCACCGGAATAGCTTCTCTCTCTCTCTCTCTCTCTCTCAAACTTATTTCTTTGACACGATTTTGTTCATCCGACAACTGAATCAAACCTCGCACAATGTCGATGTCCCGGCCACTACATCATCGCCGGAAGCAGGAACGGGAGTCGCGTGACGCTTGGATCTCTGGAGCGTGTATCGCGAATTAAAAAAGAAATGTATTCGTGTTGGTGGAATTTTAGCGATAAATGAAACGGATAGTCAAGCGAGAGATTATTGCTTTTAAACAAATTTGTATGACATTATTTACAATAATTTCACCGTGTTCGTCAGATCAGCTTGATTTACAGATATGTATATACGATTCACGCGACATCGGTCGCGACATGAATATACTATTATCTCATTTATCCATCCACTTCATATTTCGCTCGCGAGACGGAGTCGGTCGTTCGTCCTTCCGTTCCGCGCTTCCGCTCATAATAATAATGCCACCGATTGTCACATATATACAACAGTACATTTGTATATAATGGATATGTACGTGCATATATTATATTTTATATATATACACACGTATATACCTACCATCGAGAATTCGAGGTGCTCTACCCCGGCGTTATCTCGCGCTTTGAATCTCGTTGCGACCCCTTCTCTCGCCTCTATCCACACAGCGAACTTGCTCACC
Source organism: Trachymyrmex septentrionalis (assembly GCF_001594115.1). NCBI lineage: Eukaryota > Metazoa > Arthropoda > Insecta > Hymenoptera > Formicidae > Trachymyrmex > Trachymyrmex septentrionalis. The sequence continues at coordinate 1,494,799 of NW_017305987.1, read as the reverse complement.
TTGCTACTTTGGCAAGCATCTTATGCTCATAGAACCTCTGAGTCTATTCGCTCCTTGTACTTTGCCGAGTTGCG
>NW_017305987.1:1471667-1494625 GCF_001594115.1 Trachymyrmex septentrionalis | reverse complement strand
CCCCCCCCCCCGCTCCGGCCTCCTCCCCCAAACCTTCGTTCTACGTCCCAACTTGCATTGTTCACGTCAACCCCTCCGAAAGTTACACGCTCTTTCGCGCGTACGTATTTGTACATACACGTACACGCGAGATGATCGAAATACGCTGCACCGCGCTGTAACAAAGAGTTTATTTCTCCACGGTAGTCTGGAACATCGATTATCTATAGCAAATATTATAAATACACCAGACACCGGTTCATCTATACTTTCTCTTACATCGAGACTTTTTCTCGAGTGAAACGTCAAAGGAGTTCCGTGCTTGACAGCCTTTAATTATAAATTTATTTTTAGCCAGTTCTCACACGAACGTTCCCTTTCAGTATTTCCTATAAATAATGAACCTTGCCAGAGTTTACTGATACTCCTCGAGGCCCTGAAAAAGGAACTTCAAATTTACAGTCTGCAAATAACGGAACTACTTTATTAATATTGATACATCAAGCAGAATGAAGTATCGATCGTCTTGCACGTACATATCGAATTATCGAGTAATGATATTTGACACAGTACCAATCGTAAGGTATCTTTAAGATGCAAATTTTACAGGTCAGTCTGTATTAAAAAAGCGAATTGATTAATTAGTTATCGTAAGCTTCAATTTTTAAGAAAGTCGAAAAGAATTACGAGTATATCAATTGGTACGGGATTAACAAAAAAATACTCGACTCCGAAAAATGTAATCTTAAATGATAAATACAGCGAAAGCAAAACATTTCATTATCGTAGCAATTTGAATGATTAATTCGGCAGGAAAGCGGCTTTGCAACTGTTGTAAGATTTCTCAATATAATTAACACATTTAGATCCAGCAAGAAACTAAGCAAGAGTTACATGGAAAAAAAGATTTGTTGAAACAATAACTAAAAATTTGTTTGTGTTAAATTAGCAAAATTGTACAGTTGAATAAAATTAACGATTATGGATAAGCACATTTGTTGTAATGGAACAGCAAATCTGTTAATACAGCAAAGATAACTTTTTACACGAAAATCGAAATCCAATATATAGATCAACATTTTTAACAACACATCTCAATCATATACACAACATTTAAAAAATATTTTTTAAATATTTGTTTAATGTAAAAATATTAGATAAATATTTAAAAAATATGTTTTTTAAATATACTGTGTGGGGATTAAACTGATTGGAATGCTAACTATTGTAAAATGATGCATGCTTTTGCTACTATAACAAAGAAAACTTATTACATTAACAATTGTCATTGTAGCAAAGAATTAGCCGAATATTGATAATTGCTTACAAGCATAAGTTCTTTATTAAATCATAAGATCTTTTCAGTTATAGATCTTGAATTCGCCCGAACTATTTTTTTCCCGTGTAATCATTGAAGAATCTTACAACAAAGTCGCAAAGCTGCTTTTTCTGCTGAATGCAGCCAATGTTCGTCGAGAAGAAGCGCGAATTTTTCTATCGTATATTCCTAATCTTAGTTCAACGTTTCTTTTGGATGTGAGAAAGCAGTCGAAGATACTTCCTCACGGTGTCGTTTCCGCCGAATGTCTAACTATCGCGATAATACAAACGTTACCGACGTGATCGTTCCTCCGCGGTGACGCGAAAGTAAGAGAGTCATCGCTCCCAATGTTGCTCCGCGAAGTTCTCTTCTTCCACGCGGAAAAAGGAAAATCAGCGGAAGTCTCATGGAAAAAAGCGTCGCGGAAAGCGGCGGTGCCCGGCGAAGTTGATCGTTTATGAGCGCGTGCTGCACGGTCGCTTCGGCCGACAACTTTTTCCCCGTGTTAAATCTTTAAGCTCTCCCCCGCGTTTCACGAAAAAGGGAGACCATCCTCTTGGATGGCTGAGGAGGGAAAAACGCGCTGCGAGATGTCGGAAAGTTTCACGTTGTCGCGGTCGCCGTGGCTCTCCCTCGAGGACGAGACCGAAAGCTTTCGCTAGGCGAAGATACAACTTTAACCATTCGAACGCACGCTAAGCATCTCTCTCTCTCTCTCTCTCTCTCTCTCTCTCTCTCTCTCTCTCTCTCTTTTTCCAGCATACTTACGGAATACGTGGAAAAATGCGATCGGCACGTGGAATGATTATGGAAACTTTTGAATTCCTCGATCCTGCGAAATGTCTCTTCTTTAAAGACAAAAATTTCCGTGGTATTTATTATAAGTAGAAGTTATAAGACCGATAAAGACTAGAAATTTAACAAGAAAAAGAATTCTCTTCGCGGTTGAAGTGGATTTTAGTGCTTAAATATTTCAGTGAATTATATACGTATTTGATTCTGCAAATCGCGCGCCGAAATCTTTTCCGGTCTTGAATACATTATTCGCAAATTTATGATTCTCGTTACTATCTAGATTACTAACATTCTTACGAAGATGCTTCGTAGCGTAAAAAATTATTGCTTTTCAATTTAATAAAAAAAAAAAAGATCTCGGAGCACACTTTGACTAAATATAGGATTTCTCCTGCATGTTTAACTATCATTTTTATTAACCGTCATATCTAACTATATTAGACTTTATTAGACAGATTTTTATTGTATGCATTGGTTATTTACTGTCAACGCCGTTGGATTTAAATACTCTCGCGATAATTCCATAAGAAAATCGACCTCGTCGATGCGAGACGCCTCTGCGAGCTTTCAGCACGAAAACGTTCTCCAAGACTCTAAGATCACACGGAACTTCGACGTTACGAATAATTTCATTTCCTTGTGCAGCTAAACAAAGAGAATCACGTTGTAAACGCAGGCGGAAAGCTCGCTAAACACTTTGAGATTACCAGCACCGGTTCGAAGAGGAGAGCCTTTAAGGATTCGGCGCGGAACGGAATTCTCCTTTAAGAGAATGGGAACGATGCCGCGGAAAGCTCGCTAGCGTGGCGTTCGCGAGAGGCAGTCGGCGAAATTCCACAGGGGGTGAAGGAGCTTAGTAACTGTAATTCCTCGGGACGAGACACTAATCGGAAATTATGCAGAATAATTCCAGTCTCACGGCATCCGAGCCGCATTCGATCTGCGGCCGCCTGCCGATCGTTTACGGCCGTCTCCATCCCTCGAGCCGATCGCCTCTGCACCTTCTTCATCACGACCGTAATCTTCCAGCAGCGTTATCCAATCCCCTTCGTGTGCAGATGTAAAATGCTTCCGTCGAAAAATTGAAATGAAACGAGACGCCGAAATCGGTTTCGTTCGCAAAAGTGCCGTGCTCGATATGTACCATAGGTCGACAACCAACGTGCCGAAGTCGCATCTTCGTATATCCAGGATATCTGAATATCCGAATATTTCAGGCCGTAGTGCGAGAGAGAATCCGTCTACGATCTCCTTGGGACTATATCGAATTTATAGAGATCTGTCAACGAATGAAGGATTTAGACTTTGAGAAATTTTATAAATATTTAGAAGTCTCGTATTACGAATTTCTCACTTCCGAAATCGTATAAAATTTGGACGCTTCAAAGTTGGCAAATACAATAATAAATTTTTAAGGCTTGAGAAAATCAATGTGTTCGAAAATCTAAAAATTTCACAGATAATGTTAGTAATAGCTAGGAGTTTTATTAAAGAAAGAAAGAGAGAGAGAGAGAGAGAGAGAGAGAGAGAGAGAGTGAGATAAAAAATGTATTATTCTAAGGCAAGCACCCTAAAAACACACAGAATGAGTGAATAAAAACAATCAGGCGTGAAAATGCAAAATAAGGAAACTAATAAACAAATAGTGCAGGAATTTAGAAAAAAATATTGCACGAAGGTGAATAAAGTAAAATAGAATAAAATAAGCAGGGATGATGAACAAGCAAAAGAGAAACGAAAACAGCAAGTGACATGATAGAAAAGCAATGAGAGAGAGAGAGAGAGAGAGAGAGAGAGAGAGAGAGTTATTTAAATAACTATATAAGAACCAAATAAGAAACCAGGGAAAAATCACGTAGAAAATAATATAATCATTTCTCATATAGTCAATTACATTTTTACACACCAGAACGGAAGATTGATTATAACACTGATGAAGACTGTGAGTCGAAACGTTTACATTATATTTTCAACACATACATATTAAATAATTTATAATTCAAACCTTATTGTGTTCGTTTATTGGTCATTATTACGATATATTATATTATCTTGCGGTGCAAACATTCGAGTGATATTACGTCTATTTATTTAGAAAATAATCATTAATTTACAGATCCTCTTAATTTTTTTTCTCATTCGCTTCCTAACGAGGAAGTCATATAGCTACTCTCTCTCTCTACTCTCTTGTGACACGTCGTAGCGCACGTGCGCAATGCGCTTCCCTCGCAGCGTTAATTTGGCGGTTAAAGATTTCATCGTCGCGATGGAGTATGTGCGGGTGGTTTCATTATGGCCTTCCGGTACAACGAGCCACTTCAAAACGGCCTACTTGCTCGTTCACGACGAGACTCAGGTACCCGTACTTGCTCATTGAATTATTGCGCTCCCTTGGTTGCGCACACAGTTAGCGCATGGGATCAGTTTAGTTTGCAGCAAGCGAGTGTAACCATTGAGCAAAAGCTACGTGATAACGGGCTTCAACGTCGTCGTGGAGAAAGGGAGTGAGAATTAAGAATGAGGTAGATTCGATCCGTGCGTACCGAAAAAAAAGAACTTTTTATTGGGTAAAGAGAAACTTACCTCCCCCGTAAAATGTGCCGTGAAAAATTATTCTCTTAAAGCAGATTTAAGATAAACGTTCCAGTGACCGGACACTTACGCAAAATTTATTATTAATCTCAAATGCTTTTTTTTATTACTGTTATTACATATTATAATTTAATTGCATTTAAAGTAAATCGTCAAGTAAATTGTAATATCAATTATGCGTTTTAAAAAGCGCATTTGAGACTAATATTAACTTAAATATTAATTCGGATTGGAAGGTTTTTAATATAAATATTTGTATTTATTTGAATACTCAAGACTCCCTTAAGCAAGGAAAAATTATTCGAACCCACTTATAACAATTATTAATTAAAAGATTTAAATAAGTAATAGAATACGTCAGTGGCCGGACAAACGACACTAATTCAAATTGATCTTTATGATAAAAAGCATTTGAGACTAATATTAATTTAAATAAATAAAGTTTTGTATACTGTCCGAACGTAGGTACTGTCCGGTCCCCAGTGACATGTAAGGTTTTATTAATTAATAAATTTAGTTGTCTCTTGTCATTAAACATCTATTTATATTAATATTTCCCGTCAGCATACTAATTTTCTAATTACGTCTCAGTATCCAACCGACTGTCCGGCCACTTGTCCGGCACATTGACGCATTCTATTACTTGTTTAAATATTTTGATTGATAATTGTTATAAGTGGGTTTTAATAATTTTTCCTCACTTAAGGGAGTCTTGAATTTTCAAATGAATACAAATATGTATATTAAAAGCCTTCTAATATATTATAAATTGTATTATTTATAACAACCTACGCTTAAATGTCCGGCTACTCTGGGACATTTACCTTAGCGATTTAAAAAAAAACATAATGACATAAGTCAGCGCGTGAGAAGAATTTTATTACGACAAGTACTTAACACTCGAATTGAAAATCCGAAGGAGAAAAATGCAGTCTTGACGGACACAACTGGTGGATTTTTGCATATCTAAAAGAAATTGGAGATATCGCGAGGATACTCGCGAATGGTCACGTTCACAAATCCATCAATTTCCGGATCCTTCGTTCCTCGGCAACCGTCTCGAAATAATCAATATTCGTGCGAACATAATCCCGCCTGCATTTCGCACTCACGGAAATCTTCCGTTGCAACACAATCGCCAAGTCTATGTCGTGACACTCTAGCCGGTGGCGTTATCGATTCGTTATGTCGGGCATTGCGTTCCGTCAAGTGTCTCATTCCGGGGGGTGACACCCCGCCAGCTCGTCAAATTGTCATTGTCGCGAAAGTGGGTCGCGCAGCTGTCGGATTTCCCGGGCGCAAGATTCGCCGAGAAAGTCGCGGTTTCTTCGGTCCTGCGAATAATAAAGAATCAGAACAGGAAGACACGAATGTGCTCGGGATCTCGCGCAGCCGCTTCGGGTCACTCACCGCGGATGTATAAATTCACCGGGAGTCGCAGTCTCAGCACGATCGCGCGGAAAATTCGCTGAACGGACGTGTACTCGCCCGATAATCCTCCGTGCAATTTCATATCCTCCATCTGAGATCGAGTAACGCACGCGTGATAACGTGAAATTATTCCGGCTCTTTTGAATCGCGGGATTATTTCCCTAATCTCCGTGCGAGAGACGTGTACATATACATAATTTTCTACAAAAGAAAATTGCGAATTGTTTTGTGCTTCGCGCGCGGTAACGAAGGTGGCAAATAAACGGCACAACACACATTGAACATGAGATATTAAAATAATGATACAATAAAACGGGAACTAGTTTTATTTGCTGCATCCACTTGTCGAGATTGTAAAAACGCAGGCGGAATTATTCAAAGTTACTTTATGCGCGGTTTTTGTAAGTCCCGCGGAATGACCTTTTTCTAATCTCTTCGCGAGAAAGGAAGATAATTATATCTGTAATAAAATTGCGAACATTTATTCTTTTTCCGCGAGTAAAATATCGTGCCGTGGAACTAAGACTAATAAATGCAGGCATCAATGAGCAAGTTACGTAATGGATCGCATATTTCGTCAATGGCGATAAAAAGGAATTAATGCGCCCATAAAAGTGTGTGTGTGTGTGTGTGTGTGTGTGTGTGTGTGAGCGTGAGAGTAATAAAAAATCCAGGCAATACATCTCAGCGCGCGGCACGAGAGATTTTCGCGAATGAAGCGACGATCGTCGAAATGGGAGCGCAAAATGTTATCGATGAGAGGGAAAGTAATGGAAAATTGATCGGGTTTGATGACAGGTGTGAGCATAAACGATTCTCGCTCGGTTATTATTATTTGATTCGGTCATATCGCGGATTAAAATGCACGTGCCGTCGCATTAAGTGCCACGTATTTTTTTAAGCGTCTGTTTCCCGGCGCCACTGTTTCCCTTATACATTCGAGATTGCGTCCTGAATTTGTCATTCCGTTCCGACTAATGTCGACGACGTAGTGCGAAAAAAAAATTGAATAATCGACGCGGTAAAGGTTTTATCGTGTTACGCAAACTTTTTAGATAACCCGTTACTACGCGCAAACATGTAACAAAAAATCTGTTGACACAAAGTGAACAAAAATCATGTTACATCGCGGAAACGAAGAAAATATTGATTTCATGTGCAGTGGAGAATGTTTTACGTTTTTTTTCGCCCCCTTTCGGAAAAAAAATGGCAAAATATTTGTCTGAAATTTCAGAATGGTATTTTGACATGGTCAACAAGGGCCATCGATTCTACATACTTTTCGACGTAACCGTCTCCGATGAGAGACAAAAAAAAAATAACGTAAAAATCGCCGCGCGTTTGGTACAACAAGCGATCCTTTAACGTATTATTGTTTAACCCAACCACGCTCGAAATCGAATTACATCGGTCAAATGTATCGCGCACGTGCCTATATCGCGTGTCATTTCACAACAAGAGAGGAAATTAAAGCCAAACGATGGTAGCCGATTGATATGAGAAGCGAAAATCGACATTCGTGATTTGTCCGCTAATTGACTGCTCATTAGCGTAAAAAATAACGTACCGAAAATGAAGCGCGTGAAAATGCCTGCGGGAAGCGTCAAAAATTTTAGTATTAAAAACTGAAATGCTAGAAGTCAACGCAGAAATTGAAATTTTGATGGGTATTTTCTTTAGAACATTTTAACAAAAGTATCTGAACGTTTCGGCTCTAGTTTGAGTCTTCATCAGTTACACAATAAAAGAGTTATACTAATTTATTCGTAGAACACCTGCGTTATTTTACTTATGTCCGTTTCTACCAATGTAGATTAAGTTTATCTCAGTTTAACATATTTTTCATTGTTTTCTAATTCTTATAACTAGAAAACAAAAAGAAGAATTAGTTGAAATCGAGATTAAAATTAAACTACATTGACAAAAATAGTAAAATTAATTTTGTTTTACGTCACCGTAGTGGACCCGTGACAAGCTATTTTGAATTTTCACGTGAAAATTTTTATTCGACAAAAAAAACATTCTATCAGAAATTACGAATTACGAAGTGATAAAAATCTCTCTCTTATCAAAGGATCGTCTTAATTTTTTTGTCGAAGAACAATAAGAGATCCGACAAGACACGTGCATCTTCAGTGCTTTAACACTCAAATTTGTGGAAACCTTTACTCACTTCTGCATTACCAGCCTCCAGTGGATTTAAACACTGTGCAGAGGAATCACTGAGTAGCAACGCATCTCCGAGAACCTTCTCGCATTTCAAATGGGATAACGCCAACGTCGCCGTGGCGCGTTTCACGCGTAATTCCCTTGAAAAGTTAAACCAGGACATATCCTGTGTGTGCATATTATATGCGATGTACGGGTGCATCTGACACGCGAGATGCGCGCAGCCCGAGAACGTGTCTACGCGCGGCTATGACAATCGCGGCGCAGCCGGCCGACCGAGTTGACATTTTCGCGTTTTCCGGGTCCTCGTGTCGTAATTAATTATCGGTTCGTCGCGACCAAAATAGACAGCCGCTCACTCGAGCGGAATTTCGCGTGCCGACCGATATGACGGCCGGTGCGAATTCTGTCTTCGGCAGAAATTAGAAATCGACGTGTAATTCCGCGCCGTCGACGTCAGCCGGGGTCGACCCGTTCCCGAATGCGTTTTAAACGTTTCGTATCCATCTGCATTAATATATAATTAGGAAAAAGCTTTTAATGGATAGATGGGTATCCTACGTATAATTATTTAAAAAATTGTTTTCTGTAAAAAAAAAGATTAGAAATATTGCCTAAAAATCTTAAATTTCACTTTTACAATCCGACTAATTGATAAGGATACAAACAATATCGATTTAACTCTGGATAGATTATTAAGAAATATAATTAGAAAATAAAATTTTTTTTAGATGAACGTCCCATCTACTTATTGAAAGGTTAAATAAAATTTAGGCCGGTAAAAGAACAATTTTGTTACGGTAAAATTTTAGTAAATATTATATAGATTTATAAAATAATTTTGTCGAACTAATTTTGTTCAAAAATAATTATGTAGGAAACTCAAACATGATGAGATACTGTGAAAAATTTTGAGTAATCAGTTTAAATATCGTACATAATTATCTTGATAGTCCAATAAAATTTATTTTTAGATCTGCATTTAGTTAAATTTTTGAATACTTCAACAAAATCTTTTTCTTTTCATGTAAATAAGAATCGACTATGAATACCGACTTTATAGAAGTGATGAGAATTTTTCGGAATTACTTGAAGTTCAAGCAATCGCGTACACGATACTTATTCCTTCGGCAATGAAACAAGACACCGTCATTTGCCTACTCATATTCAATATATAAACCTCGTCTGTATTTTATTATCACTGCAGCAGACTGCGCAACTTGCGATATGATTTTATGAGAGTCGTAAAACATCTGAAGATACATCTTGCGATTGGTACTCAAACATCTGCAGAGATCGCACCTTACAGTATATACTACCATCGATACTGCTCTCCTTATACTCATATTTCGCACTCCACATATTACGCGATTGCATCCGTTTTTTTTTTTTTTTTACGATGTCAAAATCAATTTAATCGATATAATAACAGGACTTAAAATTTTTGTATTATGTAGAGAGACTATGCTCGACACACTCTTTTTCTTTTTGCGTCTTTTGTCGAGCCAGCAGCTGAATTGCAGGAATCTCTCGCGCAAACTGTGGAAATATGCGACGGTGTATCGTACCGGCGTAATTAACCCCTGACAATCGCTAATTAGTGACGAGTTTATCGTGTTCGTGTTTCGGCTGAATCGTATGACGTAATCGTTACCGAGTAATACGGTAACGACAATGTCTGACGACCTAGTCGCGCGCGTTTATCCGAAATTACGCCGGTACTTGCGGCCGTGTAACTGAGAGAAATTGTGTGGTAAATATTTGCGCGCCGTATATGTGGGAAACGCGTTGCGAGTTAATTGGCTACCAGTCCGTTTAATAATAAGTTAACATCGGCGCATCACTCGCCGCAGTGCTAACAATAGAATTCATCTGTTCGAACCGACGAATCTTCGATTATCAGTAATAATCACGTTACGTCGCAATTCAATTAATTGAGCAATTTGACAAATTTGAATTCTTCCACATCTCGAAATTTTCCTGTCGAATTTCATCTTGGCCGTTACATCAGGAATGAAATCAACGCGCTTCGCCGCGAGAAAATTTCTCTCGGTTACAAAGCCTGATACTTTTGTATATAGAACGACTTACATTTCCTTCTAATTTACAGGATGATTACGAAAGGTTGCATAATTTCATTGAAACATTAACACATCGGCCGCTCGTTGAATGCGGTTGAATGTTGGAGCATTAGAGCGTTGGAACTCGTATTTTTTCGAGTAGACTTAATCCATTATGCGACATTCGTGTCATCCTGTAACATAAGTTCTTCCAGCACCCGGTAGCACACGTTGGATCCATCGATCAACCAGAAAGACACGATAAGACTCTATTCACCCTCGCCCCCCCCCACCCCCACCCCCCGCGTTCCAGCTCTCTCACAACTAGCCCACCCTCTCGGCAGGAAATGACATGCTTACAGTGTCTCTTACAGCGAACGACCTAATTACAAGTTTACCTTTTTCTGTTTTCTGTTCGCTTCTTATGTTATGGACCGACCCTGGTTTCCGGTTTCTCTGTGCAGTCCTTCAAGGTAATTCGCCACCGCCTTTTTCTCTAGACTCTCTATTACCGCCTTTATCTCTCTTTCTACCGCTCTGAAACATTCATTCGGATCGCCGTCACATCAATGTGTCACCATAATTGTACAGAATGTCTCTCGAAAGTAACCGTGTTGGCTCGCGGATTCATGATCGTAATAAATCTTCCGTGCATCCGCGCATCAAAGAGCACTCTCTCTGACTCTCTTTTTAAAATCTCCATACGAAGAGAATGCATTTTACATACTTTTTGAAAAAAAAAACATTCTGTATGTTATTAATTGAAATGTGGATGAATGCGGATAAAGGTGAAGTAAAAAGATACGAATTTCAAGTCTTTTTATATTCGTTACTTTGTGGTGATACATACATATACACATTACATACATCATCCACACGTTCACACACAATTCATCATTTTCGATCTCTTCATTTTTCGCAATACATTCTATTTCTATTCTCTGCTTTCCTTCCATCATCCTTTTTGTTGTCTGTCTCTTTTGATATTTCTCTCTCTCTCTCTCTCTCTCTCTCTCTCTCTTTCTGTCTCTCTCCATGAGCATTTCATGAGTCTCTTTGATAGTTTCATTTTTTCATATGCCTCTGCGCCGCCATATCTTCTCGCTCATTGTCGTTATCTTCATTGCGTGCCGATGTCTGATCTTATTCGCGCGAAACGTCTTTTTTTAGGCTTGATGGAAGGCAACGAAGGAAGTGTTTACTCGCAAAGAAGTGGAGAACGCTGCTCCCGGAGCTTCGGATGCTCCTATTTTAGCTCGCGTCGATATACGAAAAGCCATACTCATCCCTCGGAGGAGGGAAGATGACGCTGAGCTTTTTGCCGCGCGCGTATCTCGCGGGGAAAAAAGGGGCAATATATACACCTTCACGTTCCATCGATCCGCGTTTCGCGTCGCAACGTCGTCCATAAACACAGACATTGGCGCGCATTACACGACGTAGTCGCCAAGCTACTGCAAACTGCAAACCACCGTGAGAGCTTTAATGCGCGCCTTTTCCGCGCCCGTCGTGCACCGTACGCGCAAGTAGAGCAGCACGAGCGAGGCGGGCGCGTGCAAGTGCCCGTGCACGCTAAATGCACGCGCTAAAGCTCTATGTACCAAAGTAGAGCATAGATCCTTCATTTTCGATCTACCAACTATAGGGTAACTCCGGCGCAAATACTGGGATTTACCGCCGCAGAAGTCAGAAAAAAATTGGTGTGGGGGTAATTTTCCCGCGATTACTCTATTACACGCCTTTATATTAGTATAGCGATTTACGATTTTAGCTTCTTACTGTTGATATTAATGAGATTATTATGTGAGTTCAATCGATTTGTCACTGTGTAGCACCATATCGTAAATATTATAATCTACATAAAATAATTACTGTAGGACGTGCAAAAAACTTAGTGGTTATTTCGTGATACGTGAGTGTAGTGTGAGAATAGTAAAGCATGTTGTTTGAAATACAAGTACTTTGCTCTTGTATTCTTTGTTTTAATTTGTCGTCTTGTATATCTCATCTGTTTGGGATATATTTTTGGCATTTTCAGCGGGCGGGATTTATGCCCGAAGCATACAAAGTGCGCAGATTGAATTCAGTGCACTAAATGTAATAAACGCATTACGTGAAATATGTACCTGTCATAACATTTTATAATACGTGTGGAAAAAGATTGTAATTATTATTTATTACTTCATATACATATTTATCATTCTTATTCCTTAATAAAATTATATAAACGCATTTATAAGTTATTGTGTCGTTTTACGTCTTATTTGTATACATTGTTTGCAAATTTTTCATGAGTCGCCTCCCCCTATGAGTAGCCATATATCCCACCCCTATAGGATATACGGCAAAACGGCGAGGGTTTAAAAAAGTCCATTTTTTAATAACGAAATATAAATAATTCGGATTTCTAATATTTTTTTCATAATACTATATAATAGATGGTGCAAAGTTTTTCACTGATACAGTTCGTTTACTTTAAACACAGTAAATGATACTTAATGAATTAAGTTTTTGATAGGTGCGGCGTATATACCGGAGTTACTCTACCCAATATCGAATAATATTAAGCGCTTATCGGACTACAGACGACTAAATCGAAATGGCGGTCGAAATAGTCAATAGGAAGGTTATCGGGCATTTTCAGCACGGGTAAAAGGAACGCGCTACTTTGGTAATATGAAGCTTTAGCACGCGCGTGTGCGTAGCAATGGACGAGCACGCGAACTCGGAAGAAAGAAAAGAGAAGAAATCGCGCGATGCGCGCGCCCGCACTTCACGCGCACACTCGCGAGCGTAGAACGGCCGCTGACTTTGCATTTTGTAGTCGGTGTTTTTTATGCGTCCTATTGCCTCTCTTTTTCAGCACCCTTTCCACCCTTCCGCTCACCCTCGACCCACATACACACCTTCGCCCTACCTCACGCTTGACGCGCTCGGTATATAAAAAAAAAAAGAAAAAAAAAAAAGGAAAAAACCGTGTATTTTTTACCCTCCTTTTTTTGCACGACACCGCTGTACGCCACCCGGCGCGATTTTTGAGGCCCTTTTCCACGGGACTGTTTACCTGCCGCTATTTACGATGCAAATCAAAGCGGGCCTCTTTCTTCTCCCTCTTTTTTATAGCGCAAAACAGCCGTCGGTCGGTTAACGATTCAGGAAATCGGGTCGTTGAACTCTTGGCTTCTGTGCATTCTAATGAGGCTCTTGTCAGAAGCTTCTTCAGGAAAATTTACTGCTGGAGGAGCAAAGTTTTTTTTAGCAGAAACGTTAAGATTTTGATAGACATTCGTATATGAATATTTATTGATCACTAATTTTCTTTTAAATTTGTAATTGATCTTGGAATCTCTAGAAGTAAAGATTCGATTAAAATCGGAATTCTAAAATAAAATATCTCAAGGGGATGAAATAATTGCGAAAGATTATTTTTTCAAATCAGCTTTCTCCCCACAATTCCACATTATCAAATCTTTCGATTTTTACATGTACGCTTCTTAGAAATTTTCACAGAATTTTTCAGAATTCATTTCCTTCGACGCGTAAATCTGAGCGAATAAAATTACAAGTTAATATAAAGGCAAGAAACTTTTATCACCTTTTGTCATAATCAACTCCAAAATATTTCATTAAAAATATAATTTCAATTTATATAATAGATTATAGACACTTCATTATTAACGGATTTTTCTGAGGGTTCTTTGTCCGAAAACGAGAGACTTCGATTTTGTCGATGAGCCAAGATTCGAATTTGACCGACTTCGCAATGCGGCAATGCTGAAATTACGCGCGGACAATGTTCAATCGTGACCTTTTTACGTGCAGCTTGGTGGACTAATAACTTGGGTTAATACTCGCGTGCTGCGGGTCACTCGTGTACCAGTTTCAGAACGTGAGCAAAATGCGAAAGTAATGAGTACGAGAACGATGATGACGCAACGCGATTTTGATGGGCATTTCTCAACGATCTTTAATTGAAACAAAACACACATTTACGTGTGTTATTGTTTATTAGACAAAAAAATGCTGAATAGATTGCCCTTAGAATCACAAATGCAAAAAGCAGAAAAGTAATAGCTATTTTAAAAAAGTAATAACTATTTCGAATAAAAAGCAGAAAAGTAATAACTATTTCGAACTATTTCGTTATTAACAAGGTTCGATGAATTAATTGAAGGTTTAAAAATTACGTTTAAATTTTAATCTGTGAATCATTGCAATTATTTTGATAGAAATTCAATCTCACTCTGAAAAATGCTAAATTTTAATAAATGCTCGTTTGAATATTTATAAGTAAATATTTACTAAAAATGTACACAAATTTGATACAAGAGCCAAATTAATTTGACTTAACTATCATCTCTTTATTGAACAAGTATTTATTTACTATAAATAAATGTTTGCTTAATATTATTGAAAAATATATACATATTATATATTAAGATTCATAAATTTTTTTTCAGTGTGACATATTTGCTGTCGAGAAACAGCAAGCAAATGTATTTAATAAAATTTTCATTATGCAGATATCGATCGCACGTTCATTAATTTGTAATAAAAAAAAAAATAATACGCTACTTTATACAACATTCCATATCAATTATGATGGCCGTTCTATTTTTAATAATCTAACATTTTTGTTACAACGCAAAGTACGAACACATCGGATAACGCGTTCGAGATTATAATTAAACTATAAATAGTTTATCTCTCGTAGAGAAAAATTTTTCTGTCCGATGCATACAACTAACTGATAAAAGCGGACATTATGGACGTTGCATTATACTATCGATCGCGGTAATACTCTCCCGGTTGATCACCCCGAAATTTACTGAACCAGCCCTTAACCGATCCTCGACCAAAGATCCAAAGGGGAGAAAATCGCTCCCCGCACTTGATTGCACTCGCACGCTGCGAGCCTCGCAGAGACAATGTCCAATTTATTGTTAGTCTCGTCGTAGAAACGCATGCCTGATAGTCTGTTATGTGTATGCGTTAACGAGGACATAGTCTGGATGCATAAAATACATATACAGACACACACACGCGTACATACACGGATATGCGTCCACGACACTTGCATGTCAATAATTCTCGTCGATAGAGTCTCAATCTTTTATTGTATAGTCGTAGGAAGAAAAAAAAAAAAGAACGGACTTTATGGCCGTGTCACACTAGCGATTGGAGATTGAATCTGCGTCTCTTGACCAATCAGGAAGAAGCTGCTGTCCAACAGTTCCTTTTTGATTGGTCAAGAAATACAGACGCAATCCAGATCGAAAGTTATCCTCGTATATTGCGATTTTCTTAATATTTTAGCCATTATTTGGATATTTCTTTATATTTTCCTCTGAAAAAATCTTCGAAAAAAAAAAAAAAAAAAAAAAAAAAAACTTGTATCCCGAAAAAATTCCTTGGTGAAAAAATTCTCGAAATTTCGAAAAATCCCGCAACCTGGCAACAATGACGTAATCGCTAGTGCGATACGAACGTTAAAGATAAAATTGTTGATTTAGATGGAGCTTTACTCTCGAACGCTTCGCTGAGCGGATTCGCAGCATCCAAGATTCTCGCTCAGCGACCGCGGACACTCCCGCATTCGCGTGTTTCAAGATTTCTAAAGTTTCCCTTGTTTCGGAGTTGAGTGATTGTCTGCCACCCGAAACACGGATCCTTCTGGATTCATTACTCAGCGCGGTCGTTCGCTATTTACAATCCTAAGGAAAGGAAGCCCGAGTTCCGACGCGCCGCGCGGAGAAGAAACGGGAAGTCTCGGGGAAATGAAATATGCCGCGACTGAAAAAGTCCGCGAAAAGCTCGCTCACCCCTTTCTTCCCGTCTTTCTTTCGCGCGCTTTCATTCGCTGCGGAAGACGAAGACGAGAACTCGCTCGCTCGCTCGCTCGCTCGCGCCAAACAAGCGCCGTAAATTTCAGCGTCCTGCCTCGGGAGAATCGTACCTCATCGAGAGAGGGAATGCTGCTGCAAGCGCATGCAAGCGCCCCTGCCTTCTTGCAGCCGCGTGTCGACAGTGGCTTTATCTCGAAAGAAAGGCGTCCCGGCCGAAGAAAGTTCGCGAGGAGTTCCGGGGACGTTTTTCTCTCCGCCTTTTTTCCGTGACGGAAGCGGAATCGCGATGATATCTGCCGGAACTTTTTAAACATCGCAGACAATAGTTCACGCGATTATTCGTGTTTCAATACGCGACCGAGTTCCCCATATAAAATGTAAGAAAGTCACGCGGCAAGCTTGTATTAACCTCATCGTCGGACGAGGACTGGATATTTTATTTTTGTCATTATTCTGATTCGACGAGAGCGAGGGAGAAAGGCGTCAGGGATTCTCTCGCGGTGATTTTGACCAAAATTGAAATTTGTACGAATGGCAGTGCAAACGCGCAATTAAATCTGGACGCCTGTTAAACAGAATAACGCGTTTTGGTGACGTAAACGTTTGACAATCGGTTGTGTCATTAATAACTTTATTCACGATCAATCACATGGCCAATCTAGAGCTCGCGGTCGTTTTTATCGTAAATGCATGTTTCCCATGTCGCTCGGAACAATGTACACCGACACTAATGACGCGTTAATAATCTGGAAAACGCAAGCGCTGACATAAACGCATCCACGAGCTTTAAAAGGCTATTTTTATCCTACGGAAAGCCGACAAGGCGTGACGCATTACTCACTTCCGATATTAAAACGCCATATAAATCGCTAAATCCTCGTTTTATCGGACGTCCAACTATTTCTTCATTATCTAACAGCTTTTCATTTTTCCTGCCTTAAATATCACGTCATAGACTTGAATGCACCGCGGATGTTAATGAATTAATTAATAGAAATAAATCTAGTTTTTTTTTCGGTCAAGGCAACTCTTAGTGGCCATATAATACTAATAATACTAAATGGAAATTTTTTTGCAAATGTATTAAATGTACATTTCCTCTGGAAAAACTATCTCGTAGTTTACACATCGTTATTTCTTTCGAGATTATTTTCTCGACGGTAAAATAGTTTATACGAGTCGCGTGAGTTTCGATTAGTTCGAAGACCCTTCGATCTGAGAGATGCACCTTTTGAGATAAGTCAAATATAGAAATTCTTTTTTACCTCAAACTTTTCGTTTGCGATAAAAGCGCAAAGTTCCTGGGAGAATCGCGACGCGCGGGAGGACGCAGAACGTCGTAAAACGCGTCCCGACGCCGCTCGCGAGTAGCGGCGACGTTGCCCACGTTGCAGATGCAATTTCAGTGTATTCCACGGACGTAACTGGGGACTATCAAACTATAATACAGTCATTCGGCTGACTAGTAGAGAGTTACGCGGTCGGCAAAGAACCGCGCGTTTTGTGGGCGGCTTTTACGAGACTCTTAAAAGTGGAACTTAAACGCTCGTCCGTTATACCTTTACCGCGACTACAAATGCGGCGCGTAAATTTTCGGTCTGACGTTACGGCGCGGTGCGTTACGACGTTACGACGTTACTCTGACGGTTTGACAAGAGACGTCGCGAGCGAGCGAGCGAGCGAGCGATTAGATCCCGCAAATCGATGTAACCGCCAAACCGCTACTGACCTCGAGCGTGTCTAATAATGTACGAAGGCTACCGTGATATATCGAGTTCGGATTTCTAACGCGAGATCGAGTGGGATTTAGGGAGGATCTTCTCCGTCCGACGTTGCGGCGACGATAAAGGATTTACGAGTGGAATTTCGTTCCCCGCGGTTGTAATGGCTTTCCTGATGAAGATTGAATTCGACCCTCCCGGCGCTTTTCGGATCTCTGAACGCCTCCAGGCTTCTCTTTCCTCTCCTTTTTTTTTTCTTTTTTTTTGCAATCGATAAGATCGTGAAGATTATCGTTTATAGACGCCTCTTTATTTGTGTAGACAAACGAGTGAATTTTTCGGAACTGGCGTGCTAAAGTTAAATGGAGGTTAAAGGGGAACAACGCGAGTGCTCAGAAGCTGAACGGGATGTATAGTCATTCTTTGTTCTGACTGATGACTAGGAAACAGCGCTCGTACGAATTGCTAGCTACTGCCTGGGGAATGCACCGTCCTTATCTTCCAAGGAAGATTAATGTAGCGAGCACGCGAACGCACTCGAGACCCGATCGCATGCATTACTACGCATAGTCATTACATGCTTGTGTAAAGCTGTAATATCTCTCCACGTGACGTGCTCGCGACTAGCCGTGTAATATTTGTTTCGCTGAAAAAGACCATTATTTGATTGCGTTCAGCAGAAAAAATGACTTTGCAACTGTTGTAACACAAAACTAGAAATCACGGAAATGTCAGGGAAATTAAAAAACGGTCAGAGAGAAATCAGGGAATAGTCAGGAAATTTCGCAAAATTTTCTGGACAATTAAAATTCTCGGCTTTAAAGAAATTTCGTACGTCATACCTCTATGTAGTTTTGGAATACTGTCAACGCAACAATTAAATGCAAGCGATATCAACGACATTAATACGAGTAGTAATTGACATTGCTATTTTAAATTGCTTTCTCAACGAAATTTTATAACGATTTTCAAATCAGCAGGAAAAAAATACAACAAATTTCGAAATATTGTTAACAGCCAGGGGAACTCATGAAATTTTGTCTGGAAATCAGGAAAAGTTATGGAGCTTCATGATGAGGAATTTGCAAACAACAATATTGCTGCAAATTCCGTGTTGTATGGGAAGATTCTGCAATTTTTTAACTTACCAATAATTATATCATTAAAATGATAAAAAATTAACTTTTTCATCGCCTCCTTTATTTTTATAATAATTCATTTGCTGTTCCTTCGAACAAGAAACATCGGTATTTCTAATGTTAATAGATTGATTGTGTTTAAATCCAGTGAGGAATTAAGAACGATGATCAATCACAAAGAATCTTACAACAGTTGCAAACCATTTTCCGTTCAACGGAGTCGTTCTTTAACGTTGCTGTGCTTTGTAAATAGCCGCAAATTTTCAGAGAGTCACAGCGAGATATCGAAGCGTTTTTGCGACGCGAGATGCAAACACATCTCGGGCCCTCATAGTTCGCTCCGTCGAGAACGTTTTTCGCGCAACGCTCTCTCGTCGCCTGAGAAGTTGATGCTTCGGGTGCGCCGTAAAAAAAAATTTCATTTCCAAAGTGTATCATCCGACACTATCGCGTGCATTGCTCGTGCAACGCTAAGAGCAGTTTTACAGTTACGGCGGATGCAACACGCGCTTTACGACGGGACGCGGTCGGGGTGAAATCTTCCTTGTGAAAGATCAGTGTTTAAGCGACAGTACGCACTGCACGTTGCACTGCTATTTGTTAATCCTGTGCTGATTGTTAGCCCTATGAATGCCGCATGCCGTCGAGGACGAGAGCACCGATGTACGCGACGTATACACACGTCGAAGTTCAAGTTTCGCATCATCTTCCTGTTCGGAAGTTCCACCCAAAGATTTATCGTCGCGAGAGACGAAAAGGGAAGAACGTAAAAATTCCAGAGTTACGACGAAACAAGTAGGATAGGCCCAATTTAAGTAAATCCGTTCACGGCGAGATTTCCAAAATGCCAGAGTTTCAGCGATCTAAGGATTCTGTTGAGGACCCAAGAAACGCAAGAGTCTTCAAGAAGTTTCAAAAAAAAAAGCTCAGCATCCGCGGAGATACAAAGCTTCAGGAGGGTAGGGAAGAAGATCGGGGATCTTTCACTGTTATTTATAGACAGATTACTTCGCTTCGCTTACTTCGTCGCATGCGATACCGAAGATTTATAAGCGAAGCGGGGCGAAACCTTCTTCGGCGTGTGTGTGTGTGTGTGTGTGTGTGTGCGTGTGCGTGTGCGCGCGTAAAGGTAATATGACTTGGGGAAGCCGCGTTTCCCATGATTCTCACAGATCATGATACGGCCCTCGTGACATTCACATAACGGCATAGCCACGATCTCACGTGACATATTTTATCAGTGCATTCGATCATAAACGCGCGCGCTCTCTCTCTCTCTCTCTCACTCTCACTCTCTCTCTCTCTCTCTTACCATTCATCTCCCCCTTTTTGAATCATCTCATCACGCCTAATCTATCCGCTATATCCGTTGTTATCAGGATGCCCCGCGAGAGATGCCGTATCGGCCGTAGGAGTTATTATCTTCCAAGCGACTTTCAGTCGATTTTTCTTTGGCGAACGCATAATCTCGGACTTAATTCCCGAGCCCTTCGAGAAAATGAAAATGAAAGAGCGCCTCGCGCGGTAAGCGCGCTTGAATTAAATTCCTGCGAAAGAAAAGTCGACGCTAAATTCCTTGAGAAAACAACCTCCCGCCGCTCGTATACGTCTCTCTTAAGGGCACCCGCAATTACAGTTAATGCATAGTCTAACTAAGGAGTTAAATAACAGATCTCGGGATTTTTCGGAGGATCCGGTGCGTCAACGGGATATTCTTGCCGTCCCCGAATCATCGGATTCGCCCTAATAATCCCGAACGATCGACTGGTTTACGAAAATATCGGTCGGATAGTTACAGCCCCCCCCCCCTCCGCCTCTCTTTCCGTGTATCCGGCCGAAAGAGAACGTTAATTTGCGGTCCCGATAGAAATCCTCGGGGGCTCCATAGATCACAATTAGCCTCCCGCGAGTCGGTAGACGATACGAAATTTTCCGCGGCGCGAAATGCGAAGCTCGCGGCGTCGTCGTCTTTGCCATTACTCACGATGATATCGTGAGCGGCGTAGCGATACCGTCGTTTTCATGCGAAATGACGTTTATCGTAATTGCACGTCCGGGCGCATTGAGCGCAGTAAATTTCCGCGGCGCGTCCCCCTATTAATTACCTCCTGATAATCTCGACTTGTAATTTACAATACGCCGGAGGACCCTCCATCGAAAAATCGCGCCGTCGCGTTCACGACGAGCGCGACGGGACAATTCGACCGCGGAATGAATCGTCCGATTAATCGCAGTTGCAAATGACTGATCGCCGTGATCAGTGACTAATTAAACCTGCACGGCTCGCCGCTGTAACGAGCGAAATAATTCGTTTTCTACGGTCGCTCGATCAATTTACAAGCGAGATATTAATTCCCGAATGTCGACGACGGTTAAAAAAGAAAGGAAAAAAAAAAGAAAAAAAAGAAAGAAAGGAAGGAAGGAAGAAAAAAATAACGATAACGCGATCAATCTTCCGTTGACGTGAGGAAGAGCGCGTACCCCTCGAAAAACGGTTTCAACATCGTCCGAAGAAACGAGCGAGGGATCAATTTTTCCTCCGGAAAGGAGTCGCGTGCTCCAAGATAAAAAGAGAGTCTCTCGCGCGCGATTCCTCCCCCCCCCCCCACGCCCCGCTCTCTGTGTATCGTCGAACGATTTTCTTTCAATTTTGTATTTATTTATTTATTTTTTTTTCTTAATCAATTGTGTACATGTGTTTACTACCTTTATATTGACTCAATGATGTTATTCTGTGGTGCTTTGCATGTCTCTATTGGACTCTGCATGTCGTATAGGGCATCGTAAGTACTTACTAAATGAACTCGTCATGAGACCTACGAATACACACGACACATTTTCAGACTCCAATCTCGTCGCCAGCGGAGACGGGCGGATTCGCGAATCCATCGATCTCTGAACGCGCGCGCGGGTTCCTCGGAGCTTCGAATCCACACGAATGCCGAGTGCACCTCGGGATCCCTGGATTCGCGGATCGTTCGATCCCTGGATGTTCGGACTTCTCCAAGCCGGAAGATCCCCGAAACTTCGAATCCTCGGATTTCGGGAAACGCTGGGTCTCTCGGTCCTTGGATTCGGACGATCGGGATCGAGAATCCTTGGGTTCTGATCATTCAGGAATAACCGGAAGGACCGTTTGATCCTTGAATACTTAGATCCTTATACACAAGTAGTAGAATCTACGACTGAATCTACGCCATTTATATGAAAATGCGATCGAGGAATCTCGTTCCGCTCGATCCGTTCTTTATAGAAAGAAAAATTCAATATAATGAAGATGGGAATAAAAATGGATGGGGGAATAAAACAATGGGGAGAAAAAAAGCGACAAAATATAGCTTTTTGCGTTAAATCAAAATAGAGGTACAAATAAATTCGCCAGTAAAAGGTAGCTTGATAATTACAAGTTTTTAAGATCCTAACATTTTTTTCTCTCTAATTATAATTTACTCGATTCACGAAGCTAACGAACGTTCGAAATTTTTTTAAATAATTAAGTATCTGTAAGGAAATCTCAGAATCACCGACAATCTCGAGCTACGTGCTACTCGAGACGGTGCTATTCCGAGATGTATTTTTGCTCCAGAATGAAAAGTTCGCCGACACGTATACAACTTCACGGCTCGATGCTCTGAATACAAAAGAACGGAGTTAGCGAGACGAAAAAAATAGAGGAACGAGCCTTCGCCGATCGATACGATTTCAAGTTACGGAAAAAGAATTCTCTTCCGCCGCACGGGCGAGCCCTGTCACATTCTCGCCCTGTGTTTTTATTAATTTTATTCCTGGCATAGGAAACCTTAGCAGAGAGTAGCCATGTATCGTTATTAAACTTGCCCTTGTCGTTCGTTCGGATAGATAACTCGGCTAACGACCGCCGATCAACTTCTATTACGATTTTGCCC
>NW_017305987.1:1458468-1471567 GCF_001594115.1 Trachymyrmex septentrionalis | reverse complement strand
ATACACATATATATATGTATATATATATATATATATATATGTATATATATTGTATATCTTTCTGTCTCTTATCTTTGTCGGTCAGTTTTATCTCTCTTTTTAGTTTTTTGTCAATATTTTTCTCTCTCAACGCCTTCAGATGCCTAGTTAATCCCCCTTTTTGTTACTTCCCGGCTTTCCCATCGGCCTCAAGCCTCGAACCTGAAGAGAGATTAACGAGGTACGAGCAAAAAGAATGAAAGGGAGAATGGGAAAGAGGGGTGAAATAAATAAGCGGCGAGGGTAGAAGGGGGGTTCGGAAAAGAGAGGGATTTGTGCCACGGGGGAAATGCCGGCGGCGTTTGGCGGACACGGAAAAGGGGAGAAATGACTTCCGTGGATTTTTCTCGCTCGAAAGCCGATGCTGTTCTAACCCGGAGGTGCATAAACTTCATCCTTTTAGTAATATTACCCGACCGGTATGAGAATCGTGTAATTTTGCACTCGCATACGTGCCGAGAGAGAGGGCGAGAGAGACGTAATGATCGAGAATTTCTCGGAGTAAACGTACATTTTCAAATATTTTCCTTTGACTTTATTTCGCTTCTTGATTTCAGTATTATAATGAACATTCACTTCTCTTAGATCAGAAAAGTAGTTGTATGCACTCCAATTCGCAGGTGCAGAAAAATCCGTGGGAATTATTTCTCTCTTTCGTCGTTCGTTGCATAAATTAGGAACGCCCGAAAGTGATTTTCCGGCACGATGATCGAATTTCCTGTATTGTTTCCTCTATTGTTTTCTAGATCTCTCTTGTCCTGTGATGATTCATTTTATTCTGAAAATCCACCCCTTTCCCTTCTCTTTTCCGGTCATTCTCTCTCATTAAGCTCGTACATGGACACCGAAAACCACATCGAAGCTGCGGGCTCGTGAATAGTTAACTGCCGCCTCGTTAATTACCTTTCCAGGTTTTTTTTCTACCCACGATGTAATGCGATCCGACAGGAGTTGTACGAGGATACGGGGGTGTCTATTTTAACTTTTGTGTTACCTTCCCCGACTTTGCGAATTTTTTTAACATCCTGTAGTTTCTTTACGATATCTCGTAAAGCGTGTCTTTCACGAGAAGGACCTGTAAGACCTTTCGTGCTTCCCTCGCCGAGATATTTAAGGAAGAAAATCTATCTCTTAACCATTTCCCTGTCGAGTTACATGTCTGAATTTTTCATTTCTTCTCAAATGTCTCGTATTTCATCAGAAAATACGCGATCCCTAGTTGAGATTTATCAAAAGAACGCGTATACTTTAGAACAAGTACTTGCCGAGTTACGACCCATTTATGACTTACCTGGTACTTTCCTAAAATATTTTTCAAACTCGTCTGAAATTGTGGTTTTATACGTTTTGTACGAAAAAATTAAAGCAAATTAATAATATCTTATCACCTATTTTTGAATACGAGTATGATTCTTCGATATTTAAAAAAAAAGAAATGTTTTTTTTACTTTTTAAAAAAGTTTATATTTCAGTATCTACCGATATTGATGCCGATATTGGCATGTCACTTTGTATCGGGATATTTTCAGCTTCTTTTATGATACGGTATTATCGAAAAATCGCGTAACAAGAGTTGAAGTACCATATCCAATTTCGTTTGCTTCGAGCGAGATCGATTTCCTTTTCGAAATTTCTTTTGCCATTTTTCTTTAAATCTCCATTCTGTAACCAAAGGATCCCGCACTAAATATATGGAAAATTGGGTGAAATGAATTAGTTTTTACATATAATGCAGTTTATAGTAATAAACAAAAGATGTCATAGACATAAGGCTGAATAGTAGACAGTTTTTAAATTATGGTATACCAAAGGTGCTTTTGAGTAGAAGTTTTACGCCTTTCTGCATTATTTCTCTTAATTGATTTATTCTCGTCGGTCTAATACAAATCATAATTGTT
This sequence comes from Trachymyrmex septentrionalis, assembly GCF_001594115.1. NCBI lineage: Eukaryota > Metazoa > Arthropoda > Insecta > Hymenoptera > Formicidae > Trachymyrmex > Trachymyrmex septentrionalis. Next base: position 1,469,630 of record NW_017305987.1, on the reverse strand, counting down.
TTTATATCTTTGCTACACCATAATCCAAAAAGACTGAAAAAAGAAGTGTTTAATTTCAAGATATGAAAATGTTTTATTCTTGTCTGCATTTTTTAAACACTTAAAAATGTTTTAGTTTTAAACTTTTTCAATAGACACAACACTATGTGTTTGGATTTAAAATACTATGCATTTTAAATCCAAACACGTAGTGTTTTTGTCCATTGAAAAAGTTTAAAACTAAAACATCTTCAAATGTTTAAAGCATGAGGTCAAGAATAAAATACTACTTTTTACAGTGAGAACTCTCCATTATTGAGCTTTGTGTTTATGACATTTTTTACTCGCCACATAAACTACATTATGTATAAAAATTAATTTATTTTATCAGGACTTAATTTTTCATATATAATAATTAGTGCAGGATCTTTTCTTCGAACTTTATTTTTAATTTCCTTGAGTTATTAAAATTTCATTTCTAAAATTTTCGTGCCACACGATCTTCTTCCAGTCTGGAAGCGCGATCGGCACTCCGGGCGATTTGGTCGAAGAACGTAAATTATGTGCGTCACGTAATGTTGCTGCTTCCGTGAACGACTAACACTCATATCCCAGTCACGCTTTCTTTTCCCTTACACCTTGTATATTTCCCATAAGTAATTCATTCCGTCTCTCTTCCTTGCGGCGCGAGAGTTGCACGGAGTTTCAAGTTCGTTACGTCAATCTAATTGCGACGGTTTCTGTCTCTCAACCCTCTGAATTTCAAGTATTTTTCATTTTAAGTGATCTCTCGGGAATCTTTAGCGTCTCTTTCGGCGCAATCGTCGCCTGCCATAAAGAATTTTATTTTCCAGAATTATATGGCTTTCGCGCCTTCTCGTTTTCTTGTTAGATGTTTACAAGCACGCAAAAGAATCGGTAATCAGTTCTGTAAGATTTTGCTTGAAGAAAAATTTTAGTTAGATTCAAATACGACTCGTCGAGAATAACGGACGATTAAATGTATGAAAAGCAATTTTCATCGGGGACACATAGGACCGTCTGAGAACGCGATGAAAAGTCGGTAGCTTCGTGAACTCCGCACCGCACGTTGATCTGTTTCCTCACCGTGTCCAACTTCTCTCCAGGTCCTCCCCAACTTTTCTTATTTTTCTTTCTTTCCGATGTTTCTGTCTAAAGAGTAAATGGCACCCAGAGATTCGACACGGTTCATATAAAATTCCGTTACGCCTTAATCTGTAAGATGCCATCCTCTCCTCTTTGATTAACACGTAATGGAATATTAATGATTTCGGGTCGAAATTGAACGCCACCGATCCCCTTCGATAAGTAATCTCGATGTCTTTACTTTTTCTCTTTTTTTTCCTCTTTTTCTTTCGTTTTCTCTTGCTTTTTCCATCTGCGTCTTATATATTTTTTTTTTTTTCCTTTCGACACGGCTCCTCGCAGTACCGAGGCGCGGCGAGCAATGCGTAACCGATCGACAGAAATCTCTTCTCTTCGTGTAGGAAAAGGAGGACGGACCGGTGTACAAGTTTTACGAGACCATCCGCGATTTCGGGGACGACATTATGACAACCATCAGTCATCTGCATGACGTTACCCTCTTCGCGCCCAGCAACGAGGCGCTGAACGAGCCGAACGTGAAGCAAATGCTGCAGGACAAGAACCGCATGAAGGAAATCCTCAAACTCCACTACGTCAAGGAGCGACTAACCCTCGACAAGATCAAGGATAAGAGCGTCAGCCAAGTAAGTCAGTTTTTCTCTTTGCGTGCGAAATTAACATGAGATTGTAACAAAAAAAAATCAGGCTTCGTCTTCGAGTCACTTGTGTCCCTAAATAAAATTATTGTGCCTGAAATGTTAACTGCGCTTAAATACTCTAATCATATTTATGTGGGCTTAAATACATGTTTAATTGCCTAAACGTATAATCGTAAAATGTAAGATTCATCTCGCATCAAGCTTAATTTTTTGTTAAATTTAAATAACAAACATTGTTTTATTTTAAGAGAGAGACTCTTCTCTGCGTATTTTCATCAGAAGCTCGACATATACATCGATATAATCATACACGTGGAGGTATATTATCACATTGATTAACCCAGCCTTTCTTTTTGTTTTTCCAAAGAAAGCAAGAGACTTCGTCGGGAAGTCACAAGTCGGGGTAATTACAGATTCATACATCTTTCAATGTTCTCTACTTTTTTTTTCTTTTTTATGCGTGAAACTGTTCGCAAACTCTATCTGCATCCATTCGCACTGTCCGCTTTCATGCGTTTCTCCATGTTGAATGTATTACGAGCGCGAAACGAATGCGAGCTAACATTTCCAACACTAACACGCTGCACCAGGGCATTCGGCAATCGATAGCGTCAATAAATCTCTTCCCGCCAATAGCTTTAGTAATCGAACGCCAAAGAGATTTCTATTCTTGCCGCGATACAACGGTATACAAGGTGACCGGAAAGTTACACTGAAATTTGAGCGAGATTTAACGAGTCGCTGCTTGACAATAAATTTTTATTTCACAATTCCCTTAAAGGGATGCTGGAGCGACGACCGAACTTGATTGATGTCGATAAAATAGATTTTTATTTCCAAATAAAATGTTATGTGCATTAAGTAAAACATACATTTCTTACTCTGCTATATCCTATATATATATCATAAATGCTATATTCACTCATACTAAACATAAAAAATTTTGATAATTTTTGGTCCAATGAATGATCGTTAATCAATGTCCGACTTAATGCCCAGTTAATTCATTGACGCAATAACTGAATTTATTTATATAACTACATAAATATTCATTCTTGCAATGAATTCTAGTAATAGTTTTATAACCTGAATCATTATGAAAATTTATTGGACCAATTTTCATTAATTTAATTAATATTTTATTGTATTTACGTATAATTTTTTAGTATAGATCGTACTTTTCCATTCACTTCTCTTGTAAGCTTCGAAATCATAATTTGAAGGTCTCATTATATCTTATAAATTATTCAAATGTGGGGGAACGACTTTTTGTTGAATATATACTTGCAATCATTTATATATATGTGACGAAACAATTATTAGCAACATGAAATTATAATTTCTTTTTACATAGATTTGTTTTCTCACAGCTATTTTTCTTTCATGCTGAGGAAGGATTTTTCTGTAAGGAAAACGAAAAAAAATGGGAAAGTACGAAAATGTGCGTTTCGTCAGTATTATACAGACGACTCCAGCATCCTTTTAAATCCTACATTTCTCGGTGTGTATCAAAGAAAACAGGCCCACAATTACCACTTCTTCTATTTTCTGCCTGAAACTTCTGGTTTTGGATCGAATCCTCAGCTGACAGAACAGATTTCATTACTTTTTTTTTTAGCGAATGCACTAAAAGACAATAACAACTTTGTGATTATTGATCTCTGACAAAATAAAGGGATCTTTGGCAAAAAATATGGCAACCGTGATCCACAAGAACGTCAAGCGACTCGTATCGTTCGACGAGAGGCTCTTTTCCGTCACCCCGTATACCAGGAAACGCACGATTCGAATGAAATTGCGGAGAGATTCGACAGTCCGCGGAATGGATTTCTGCCGTTCCGTCGACAATAGGATGTAACGATAATTGCGTATTTTTACGAGAAGTCGAGTTTCCCTTCAGGCGACAGCGGGGATGAACGAAAGCGAACTCACCTGGTTGGGCGCGATAAGAAAATTCGGCTTCCTCGGATTAAGTGGATTGGAAGATAAAAAAAAAAGTTTCATGCGGGAGGAAAGAGACGCCTGACGTCATAACAATGCACGGAGACTGTTCCGCTCTTATAAACTTTGCTCAAAGTCGACTGGCACGCCGGTTCGTTTTCCCACTTTTCGAGGCTCATTATCATCCAATCAGCATGGCGGAACTTTTCGTCGGAATAACAAAAAGTTCTCGGCAATTTCCCATCGGCTCCTGAATTTCCACTACCTCGCCTTTCCGCCCCTGTAGTATTTCCCCCTCGCATTTGCCTTCGCTTATTTTTACTGAATCGAGACCGTCTTCAGCGACGATGAAATTGCAATCGTCCCAAGTCCTCCTCATCCCCGTTTATACCATATTTGCGACGATCATGGAACGGTCGTGTGCATGGCAATTTTTTTTATTGATCTCGTAATTGCTTTAGCGTTTTGAATTTTTCGATCGTCCGCTTATCACCTTTTTTTTCGCACCGACGTTCTGTAAATAGGATCGCAGCAACGTCGTTATCCGCATTATCAATCATATGCGTCGCAAAGCGTTTTCCGCGTAGCCTGAAAACGTCTCGTTAGCGCACGCGAGAACTCAATTATATCAGGGAAAACCGGCAAATACCGATAATCGCAATGCGTCGGAAAAATCAACAGAAGACGTGTAATCGCTCATACGGCGTCGTTCTTTGTCGGCACGCACGATTTCATGCATTAATCTTTAGCGACATCCACACAGAAGAAAAAGATTTGTTTAAACAAACTAAAAACTTCGTTGATACAGCAAATTTACAGTTGTAATATACGAATAGCCAGTTTTCTACGTTAAAGTAACAAAGTTGTACTGCTGAATACAATTAGCGATGAAATGTCACTCCAAGAGAGTGAAAATGCAACCACTCTTGAAAAAAATGACCATCTTCACTATTTTTAGAGTCACTCACTTTTTTCGAGTGAGATTTTATTCCTTTGAGGTGAAAATTCATTCTAAAAATGAAATTTCACTCTAAAAAGAGTGAAAACTGGCTCTTTTCAAGAAGTGAAATATCTTTACTTTTTTTTTTTTTCAAGTGTAATTGTATTTTCATTGTCTTGGAGCGAGATTTCACTGTAAGAAATTTAGAGTGTAATGAAGAAAAACTTGTTACATTAAGCAATTTTCACCGTAGCAAAGAGTTAACTGAATTAGTGATAATATTCATAATTGCTTAAAGACTTAATTTTTTTGTTGAACCATCAAACCTTATGCGTTGCGGTGTCGTCTACAATACATAGAGTAAGAAGTAAGATTAAGAAGTTAACCAATCACGGTCGATTTATTTTTCTCACATTTCACCGTGATTGGTGAATTTCTTACTTCTTACTTCGTGCATTGTAGACGATTGTAGATGTTAAACTCGCGCGGGAGGCTATAGCTTTGCTGAACTGTCAAATTTATTTTATTTATTTTTTTTTTTATGCATAGCGAACACGTAAAAGAAACGTAAAAGCGAAAGAGAGGACGCGCCGTTTCCTGCGATACGAATTTACGCGAGAGCTGAGGGACCGTTGGGATAATTCTCGCGCAAAACCGATAAATTCCTTCTTGAAAACGCCCTCGTATGGCCACGGCTGAGTTTATTGGCTTTGCAACATTGTTTGCAGATTTGCTTGTTATCTATACGCACTGTCGAATTTATAGGGTGCCGCCGCGGTGCGACGCGTCTCGCAAATCCATGATGAAAAATCATGCCCGGCTGATTGCGCCTCGCGGGTTTACGAAAAAAAAAAGGGAGGGAACGAAAACGTAGCCAGAATCACGGACGAATTGCATCACGCAAATGTTCGGTCGGAAAATACACCGACGTGGTATCATGATGGAAACTCTCGCGATATCGCTTTACAGTTTCCAAACAAACGGAATCAGATATATAATGATCCGTTTTGCTAATATTCGTATACGATGCTATAAAGGAACGACGCCAATTCTGATTAAAGCGCTTTCCAGTTTTCGATCAAAATTTTTCCTTTCCATAAATCATATTTGAATTAATCGAATATCTTTACGGCTGAGATCAATTTAATAATAATTAACTTTAGAACGCTATTGATACATATATATTTTACATGCAAATGAGCGTCATTGAACGCTAAATTACGTCTTTAGTGATCATCATGTTAAATCTGTCCAATCTATCATGTTAAAAAAAAGCTAGGACGAGCAGAAAAACAAGATTTTAAAAATTCGATCTATATATTATATAAAGCGTGCCAAAAGCAAAACGTTGTAAGCGCCATTTTCTAAATTAAGAAAGTAACACAAATATTATGTAAAAGAAATTAACAAAAGAAAAGATAATACTGGCTGAATTTATAAGTAAATTCTGTACATTTTTTTTTTAAATAAAATTAGTTTTTATGATATGTTAAATTGATAAGTATTTTATTTATCTTATACTGTTAGAAAAAATTTAACTTTAATCGCACGTTCCAAATGATCCACTCAAATTTTTGATAAATTTAACACTAGATAAATATGTTATGGAAGATTACAAATATTATGTAAGAGAATAAGCATAAAAAAGAGAATATCGGCACAGTTTGTAAAAAAATCTATATGGAAGTATATTTTTTTCAGTAAAGTTACCATTTATGATACGTTAAATTAATATACATTTCATTCATCCGTCTTAGAATTGACGTTTTAAAACACTTTATTTTTACGTTATTTGTTTACTTACTCATAAATTGCGTCATTTTGATACAAAAAAAATGTAGAATACCAAAATCTTTAAATAACATAACCCATATTATATTAAATCAATACTCAAATAATTTAACTCATAATTTTAACAAGAACAGATTGTTTCCAACACAAATACAAAACATTTTTTATTGTGTATATATACATAATTTACATATCAATAGCAATACTCAATATCGGTAGCGCATTTTAGGATTAAGTCGCAACTTTCTGAGTGAAAAATTCCAGTGATATTATGTAACAAATTCTCTCCTATCGAACGTTATTCCTAAAAAGTTCCTTGAACTCTCGCTACTTTTATCGTAGTTATAAATAGCGAATCGGGCCGTAAACCAGAATAATCGAGTATTACCTTCTTATTTCACGAAGTGTGCTCTGCGAGCGCTTGAAAGCGGGATAGCGTCTAATATCCTGCGGGAAAACTTGTGGAGCGGAAGAAATGTAAAGCGCGTCCCGCGCTTTCCAACGTTTCCTTTCCGGCGTCGACAGAACGCCGTCCGTTTTCTCCGTCGTCGTGGTATACGTCTCCACGGTTGTAGTATCCGTAACCGATACGCGTTTCCGATATATAATATGTATTATTTTCGAAACTCCCGCGCTCTTCACGGTTAAGTTTCCGAAACTTCTGCATCCAGATGGTCGCGGGGAATTCAATTCCGACACACAACTTCGCGGCAGCCGCGAGAGGATATTCCTTTTTGGAAGCGTTTCTCGCTTGGTCCCGCCCGGCAAAGGCAATCTAATTCGTTTCTCTGTTGCCGAGCGTCAAATAACAATGAATATTAATGGGCGCCGCGTTCGCTAAGCACAAATCGACGAAACGAAGTTTGCCAAGGCATCGTATGGACTCCGGGGTTCCGCGGGAAAATGTCTGTGACAGACTTTCTTTGAATATTTGACAATCTTCTGGAAAGACAGGCGTAATAAAGTAAAACCGGGACCATAGTCTCGAAAAATATTGCATACGAAAATGTACAAAAATATATATAGTGCACATTCCAATTACAATTAGACGAGATGAGAATAAATCAATTAAGAGAAATAAATTTATTTTCGGTTAAAGCGAGCGAATCTTAGTGCTTAAATATTTCAAAGTGAATTTATATATCTAATTTCTAAACCGCGCGCCGAATCTTTTTTGGTCTGGAAACGCAATCATGAACAGAATTAGACTAGTAATATCACATATTAAATTGACAAGCAATTTTTGATGCTACTTAAGCATGTTGGAAGAATATTAATAATTTGATGCTGATCTAAGCATCTTAAGAACTATAAATAATTTAATTTCTTGCGAAAAATATTGCCTCACTCGGGTCTCATATTCCACAAACGTTCTCACTATTTGACTGCCGAGGCTTCGCTAATATTTGTCATAATAACCTCTAATTAGTGAGAGAAATTATAGAATTATACGTTACGTACATTATAGATTATTTCCCTATATACTAAGAAAAATTTCTTAAAAATGAACGAATCAACATATTATATAATAGACATATAAATTAGAATTCTATGGTCATTATAATTTACATTTAGTTATCTTGACTAGAATTCTAATAGATTTAACCAGAAATCTCTGATTTGTTTATTTCCTGGCTGAGATTATTTTTCGCAATAAGTTCTTTACAGTTTTTCTAATTTAATTTAGGAGAGAGTAGCAGCGTTTCAAACTGATTGTGTTGAAAGTCCGAAAGTTATCGGCGCACTTATCCTATCTGAAATAAATATATTTAATAAAAGGAATATATATTATTATAATTATTCGAAACATCTAACTCTGCCATGACGGCGTTCTCTCTATCGTATTTGTTATTTATTTTCCACCATAATTCCAAATAGTGCAACCTGATTCTTTTTCCAATGTGTGTGTAGTATATCTTCGTATCGCGATATTTTTCGAGCATAAGGTTCCAGGTTCTTCTCTCACAAAAAATTGAAAATGGAACGTTACAGAAGTTTTTTTCCTAAACAGCGCGATATCTCTCGGTCTCGCCGAATCGATCGCGGTTTCATGTTCGCTGATATCGAGATCTTCCTCCGTTGGAGTGTGCCGATGAATAGCCGCGCGAAACGAGCGTTTTCAGCGCGGTAACGCACGCGCGTTAATTTTCCAGTTGGATCGGATTCGTGGGAAAGCACGGGTGGTGACTTACGAGCTTGATAGAAACTTACGACAGAAAGAGAGAGATAAAATGTGCGTGTGTGCGTGAAAGAGAGAGAGAGAGATAGAGAGAGAGAGAGAGAGGGAGGGAGGGAGAGAGGAACACAGTAAAATTAATAATTACCACTAGTACAAATCTAGCGCGCTCCAAATTCGCCGATATCTCGATCACATCGCGCCATATCGTCCTCAACGTCGACTCCCCGTGCCATGAACGCAATTACGCGAAATCTCCGATACAGCTAATTACACTTCAATATCCATCGAGCCGCTTCAATCATTCAGCAGCGCCAATACGGGATGTTGGCTTTAATTACTCCATCCGCTCGTTAATAAATTAACGTTCGATCAGTATAAATAAACATTCGGCTGGCGAGCAATGGAGAATACGATGCGATCGCTCTACGATCGTTCGTTCGTTACGGTTCATCAACATGCGACGTGAACTGTCATGCAAGGTTGAAAAAAAATCATGCGGTGGACGCGGTTTACGATCAGATCCTAAATCTCATCATCGATTCCGTGGGAAAATGAGAAACAGCGATACGGACAGGATTTAATATCGTTGCGGTAACATCGGCGCGACAGGGGGTCGAAGCGACGTTATTAATTAATTTGCGAGTGGATTATCATAAAAGCGTGCGCGCGAACGCAACGAACAGGTGCGCTAATGCCGATTCGCTAATTGCTGGTAGTTACGCAGCACATCGATCGGCAATATTGCCGTTATTTACTACGCCGCACGCACTACATGGACGTGCATACCAATATTGACTCTACAGAGCCTCATGCACTACGCAACGGGTGTATATATTAATCATGGTAAACAAAGGGTAAATCGCTCTTAATCGGAAACAACGCGACCGGTACCTGCGCGGCGTGACATTTTCGCATGGCCGCCGCCGCGTGACTGCCCGTTGATTAGGATGTTTCAAAACCTTCCCTTCACCTCCGTCCCGTTTCAATTCCGACAGCGAATTTGCCTTGGATTCACGTCAAAACTTTCCCGACTTGAAAACTATAAAAATGTACAACGCCATCTAATGTACGTACGCAAACTTTTGCACGTTCTCACAAGGAGAACATCAGACACGGTCTCCGGATTTTCCGAAATTTTATATTCCAGCAAACAAGCTGACGTTATTTATTGTCGTGTTTTGACGTTATTTCAACATTAAAGACGGCATGTAATTTGATGTAAAAACGATAGATAACGTCAACTTATTTGCTGCGATATAAAATTTAGGAAAATCGGGCCACGTCTATGATGTTCTCCCTGTGAGTGCAGAACGTTTGTACGTTAGACAGCATGTACGTACGTTTATGGTTTTTATGTAATAGTTCAACCCTCTTATCAATTCGTGCTAAAATTATAGTAGGCTCCTTAAACATTCGTAGGAAAAATATATTAAAAAATTTACATTATCAACAAGAGATTTTTTAACGCGTTCTTCTCACAAATATTGGAGCTAAATCGGAGGAGACCACATCTCTTGTCAGAAAGAGTAGTAGCAACTATAAATGTGACAACTGTACAAATTTTGTATATAATAAAAATAATACACATAGTTATTGCAACTATAAAATATTTTATTACTCAATTATTGTATCTTAATTTGGCATATAAAACTTGTATAGCAACACTACCTACACTGTTAAAAATGCTTCCTTTATATATAAATGAAGCTCATAATTATGAACGAAATTAAAAGTAGGTAATGAATGATTTAACTGACAATTAAGTTACAGTAATTATTTAAATGTAACGAACGTATACTAAATCTCATAAATTTTCATGAAAAAGATATTAAGGACGTTTTTTCTCCGAAAAAATCCATTTTCTTTAGATTTTTCTGAAACTTACAGAATAAGCTTATTTTAATGTCCTGAACGCTTAAAAGTATATTAAATTTCATGAAATTCTTAATAGCGTATCATGTGTTGACATCTTTATAATTGCTCGCTACTATTTTTCTCTGAGTATGTGCCAAGAAACGAAGGATATAGTTCTTTCCACTTACGACAAGACCAATTTGCATTAAGTCATGCCAGTCGAGGCTAAGAGGGAAAATAATTAATAACTCCTGGAGAGTATACGATAAGCAAACAACCCCCACGGGGTTGAAAAATATACTTTACATCAACGCATGCACGCACGCATGTACTCACGCACGATGCCTTTTACGCGTCGCGCCAGACATTTTTCTCTCTTTTTTGTTCACTCTCCTTTTCTTCCTCTTTTTTTTTATTCAGTCCGATTTGCATTAAATAGCACACGCACCCGTATGCCCGCGCACTAATTTATCGCTGAGATATGTTATACACCGCTTTCATGCTTCGTGCTACCACACCTCGGAAGAGTCACTCGTACGCTGATGAAATGATAAAGCACTCCCGGCAGAGAAGGTGCCGCGAAACGTGTCGGGTTGGATCGCGACGTAAAATTCAATTTTATTCGCGATACTGTCGCGAAAGTACTCTCCTGTTCCTCCCCACTCACATTCATATTTTAGGTATGCGTTATTTAAAGTTCATTAGTTCAAAC
>NW_017305987.1:1441163-1458368 GCF_001594115.1 Trachymyrmex septentrionalis | reverse complement strand
TCTCTCTCTCTCTCTCTCTCTCTCTCTCTCTCTCTCTACCCCTCCCCCCTTCCTTGATAAAACGAGGTCTGTAACTTTACTTGAAATATCGGTTTGAATAAACGGTTTGAACCATTTCGGAGATGTTACTTAAAATATTATTATAGAAGTCTGATCTTTTTAGATTTTCATTTTATTCTAGAATTCCCGAAATATGAATATCCGTGCTTCTTATAGAATTCTTGAATGTTTGACACAGTTCAATGTTTTAATTACGCGAGTAGTCCAATTAAATCAGATTCCCCGATAAGTTTGGCTCGCGAAGATGGCTTTGATTCACCTGATATTGATAAAATAAATTTCGCGTGGATTTCAGAGTCTAAAAAGAGTTAGATAAATCAATCTCAATCTCCCTCGTCGCGTTCGCTTTTGTTTTTCCACTTTAATAGCACGATTTATTTCGTGATGACCTTACATTCGCAATTAATTAATTCGATGTCATTTCCCACGCAAATAAAAGTTCCGCCGTAGTTTTACGCGCCGTAATTGATAACAGCGAGCATCGAAAGGTCGAATATAGCATCGGCCGCGAATAAAAAATTAATTGTGGAAGCGTATCGAAAATGGCGAATTATCAAGAATGATCGCATGAATGCTTAAAAGTTCCAGTTTCTTACACCTCGATAAAATTAAAAGCGTCTCTATCTTAAAGCGGAAAGCAGCTTAAAACGCTAAAATCGGTTATGTACAGCAAAACATTTTATTCATTCATGGCATACCATTTCTACCAAAATGGCGAAGCATAAATGAAATTTTAATGCATGTTACATTTATGCTACCAGAATCTTAATAAGCCGACGGAATTTCTAATCGAGAAATAACATGATATATTTATTCTCTCTGACGATATTTTCATCGAAATCTATCTTTGCAAGGATTGCAGAAATTTTTTTACGGTCGCTTCTAAAATGCAGCAATAATAACATATAAGGACACAGCTCGCAGAATTTAAAGATATTCCTTAAGAGATATTTCTTTTTATAGAATTAAATTTATTAACTATATCATGCATAAGAAAAGATTAGTAAGTAAGAGAATAGTTTCTCTTAACCTCAGACATTTATTCGTATCTTATAATTAAATGGCTAACGAAAATCTATTAGTTAAATATGTTATTATTATCTAAACCTAAATCTTTATTAAATTAATTCGATATTAAATTATATCCAATTTGAGTTATTTTTTTATTATTTCTATATGTCATTAATTTATGATAATTAAAACAATCAAGTTAAAAAATTTAACTCGAGAAAAGAAAGTGTATTAAATTTAACCCAAATTTAGTTTGTTATTTAATAAGCATATATATTAATATGGATGTTATTTATTTTTAAACTAATCACAAAAGTGAATTGATGATTGAAATTTTGATATATGTATGGAAGTTAAAAATAACAAAAAAAGTCGTTTAACTCAAGGATTGGATCACCTTTGATATCTAACAGCGTAAGATTCCTTTATATACACAAATAGTAATTCCCAATTCGCTCACACTAATTTCAAAAATGTGCTTCCGGACATCTCTTTCTTTTTTAAACACCCCGTACATCCCAGTTTCCTCGGTTTCTCAACGGTGGATCTCTAACACGGATGAACGTCAGGAAAGTAACCGGAAGTGGCTCTGAGTGCACGCCGGGAAATTCATGAGAGCTGGATCAGCCGGAAAAGGGATCGTTGCCTCTTGGCGCTCTCTATACCAAGCTTTTCCATCTCGACATCAACGATTGAGGAGAGAATGAGAAGAGAGAGAGAGAGAGAGAGAGAGAGAGAGAGAAAGAGACGTAGCAAAGGCCAAGAGGGAAACGAGGAGAACAAGTCGGAAGGGAGGGTGTCGATTTGCAATCCGGACGATATTTGCAAGTTAAAGACTCGCACTGCCGGCTGAAGCACAACGTACGCCGCATCGTCCGGATAATCCGGTGGATCGAAAGAGATTCGTTTCGCCTCGACGTCGCCACCGCCTAGAATCCCGTCGCGGCTGTCTTTTAAGATCAAATTACGTGTCCGCCCAAGAAAGCGGACTCGGAAGTGCTCCAGGGAACGTTTCGTGCCTCGCGATTGCACGATTTTCATCCGAAGATTGTCGCGCTGATGGCTTCCCTTTGACGTCGTAATTGCGGTATAATAAACACGTTTACTTTCACAATCGCGGATCGTATCATTTTTCACTCAGAGCCTCAAAGACGTAACTTTGGTTCATGGGCTTTGTTCTACAACGATTATGGGAAACTATTCCATCAAACGAAGATAATTAAAAAATATTATGGCAACGTAATAAACGCACGATGAACGTAAAATAATGAACGTAAAAAACCTAACCTGAGGCATGACTCGCTGATCTTTGCAGGCTTTTCTCGTCGAAAATTCCTGACTCCCCTATCGATATTTATTAGTACGTCTCGTTGTCGTGTGCACTAAACTCCATAAGGAAGTTTATACTTTTAATTACTTGACGTCTCGAACTTCGCTTCTTCAGCCTATCTTTATGTATGGAGAGACGCGCATAACTTTTAATTCCCGACTCCTCTCTGCGAATCTAAATGTCTGCGCTATGTGATGGCTCCTGTTTGTGCACGAAATCGACTTGTATGTAATTCTTCGAAAACGTTACAGGCACAAGGATCCTCTCGAACAGATTTCTACGCTCGAATTTCCGCGTTGCGGCTCGCTTCTTGTTCATCGTTCGTGTGAAATATCTTTGCTTTAATTACATAAATTGTCGAGATTACATGAATTAAAATTGCTTTGGTCCGCTCGACGGATTATTCATTAAAGCAGTCCGATTTGAGCGATGAGAGTCGACCACACGTGCCTTCGAAGAATTCACTGGCATCTTCCTTGTGTGTGCATCTTTTTTGTGCGTGAAAAGAGCTATGTCTTTTTATCTGTCCTCTATTATGTCTCTTTACCTTGATCATTTCTATTAATACGGATTAATTTTAATCTCGGTTCAAATTACTCTTCATTTTTTTTAGTTCTAAAAATTAGAGAAAGATATGAGTTCAACCGAGATTAAAGTTAATTTATATTAGTGGAAAAAACGGGCACTTGTCAACTTTTTCTGCTATATTTTCAATTCTTTTAACATTTTTTAATTGTTTTTATCTTCTATCTCATATTATTCTGCATTATTATTTTTTTGGTTATTATTTTACTTTCTCCATTTAAAACAGAAGTGTTTAATTTTACGATATTGAAACGTTCTATTCTTGTCTCCGTTTTTGAACACTTAGAAGATGTTTAAGTTTTAAACTTTTTGAATAAACGAAAAACGCTAAAACGTTTAAAATTGAATGTTTGTTTTGCAAAGATGTTTTAAAACGTCTACGTGAACATTTTAAACACTGCACTTTCTACAGTGTTTTCATTCTGCTTATTTACACTTCCACTTTCTTTTTTGGTCAATTTTTTGCTCTTAGAAGACTCGCCCTACAATATTAATAAAAGCCTCCATCTGTCTACCTATCTTTCACTTCTTTGCTGTTTGACGCAATTTCGATGTATGCATACAATTCTTAAAGCGCCGCGAGCGTTTCGTTCATGGAGCTCCGCTCGGATTCTTGCAGGTGGCGACCGCCGCTGAGAAGAAGAAGCTCTACTTCAACGTGGTGCAGGGACCGATGGAGAACCAGACCGTCACTGTGGAAGGCGGTGGCGTGAACGCCACCATCATCACCGCCAACATCGCCGCCACCAACGGGATTATCCACATAATCGACAGGCTTCTCGGGGTACCCTACACCACCGTCCTCGACAAACTCAGGACTGATCCGATGCTCAAGTGAGTCCCTTACCTTCTTCCTCATCTTTATTCATCTTTTATGCAAAGCGACTCGGATCATCGACTCTCTGGTTTTATGAAGGATCTCGAGCGTTGTACCAGCGGCATTTTAAAAAACACGCAAATGCGGACGGGCGCATAAGAGAACGGTCCATTACCCGATAGAGTAATGTCAAATTCCGTTTAATTCCACGAGTTCGCGTTTTCGTTGTATTTAAATCTTTAATTTTACGTTCCAGAGTAATGTGAATAGGAATTATGTAAATCGTCTCGCGCCGAGGCGATCCGGAATTTCCACCCCATTTCGTACTCCCTCCTTCCGCGGGAGAAATAAAATGCAGGATCCCGATTTTCTGTTCGCACGACGAAATGATATACCGGACGATGATTCGTCCCCCCCGCGAGAAAAATATCTCTATCTCGGTGATTGCGAAAACCTGATCCTGCGCACGTCATTGGACGCACGTGGATCGGTCACGCGCGAACACGTGCGAACATTTTCATCCACGTGTAGACGCGATCTTGCGCAAGACAACACCATCACCGGCTACGTCTTATCCATTCCTGAAAGAGAATCTTATCCGCGCGTGACTTCGCGAACTTTTCTTCCGCACGACCCCTCGACCCCAACCCCCGTCTCGCTTCCTCGCCCTCCGCTTCCTCTCGCTCTCGTTCGAATTTTAATTAAAATAACGCAACAAATCCCCATTCCAATTACCGCGGACCCCGTCGGCCCCGCCATGGCGGTGCCGTCGACGTAAAAAACTATAACTGTGCCAAAGTCTTACGCCTGGAATTGTACGGTTCCGCAGGGCACCACGTCGTACCTATTAAATTCGCAGTCGGGCGCGTCCCTCTCCACGTGCCGATATTGCCTCCTTGTCCAATTTAACGGTCGGCACGCGAAGCGCCGTGCAAAAAAAAGCGAATAAACTCACTCGGCAAGATTACCCGGGCTAGAACATACCTCGGCTCGGAGTACGAATTCACGGCGCATCTAGAACTCGCCCCGTTTAACTCTGGCGTCCTACAATCCGGGAGATTAGGAGAATCCCGAGATTCGTGAACTTCCGCAGACGATTAGTTTCTGAGGTTAAGGCATCGAGGTGTCGAGATTTCTAGAGAATTTATTGAAATCCAAAAAGTGCACGTCCTAAAGCATTCGTGAATGATTTTAAGAATTTAATTTCTAAAGGTGCCAGCAGACGATGTGGCTAATGTGCGCGAGATTTTCAAAGATACGGACACACGAGATGCATAATTGTTGATTCATGAATGTAGATCAATTTAGTGAATGTGTGCAAAATTGCCTTATGTTGGCCAAATCGTCCGGAGACGCCTTAACAGATTTGTCGACGTAGATTCCTAGGATTTTAGAAGATTCGCGATTCATTTAGAGTCTAAAGTCTATGAGGTCTAACAAGAGACTTGTCAATAAATTGATTCAATTCTCCTTGATAGATGTTATTCAATACAAACTAAGAGACACACCATTGGAAAATTTAAGTTAACTTTGACACATCTCACATGTCTCGGTCCACTCAAATTTATATGTTAATGTAATACAAAATGAATGCGTTAAAAGATGACGCAAATATTATTTAGGAAGATAAACACCAAAAAAAGATAATACTGACACAGTTTGTAAACAAACTGTGGAATTATTTTCAGTAAAATTAGCATTTATAACATGGTGAAGTAATACATATTTTATTTATTCATATTAGAATTTAAATTTTAAAATACATTATTTTTATGTATAATTTGTTTGCTTATTCACAAATTGTATTATTTTGACACTAAGAAATATTGAATATTAATTTAACACAAACTATTTAAATAATCATATTACGTTAAATTAGCACTTGAATATATTTAAGAAATTCTCAACAAAAACAGTCTTATCAACAAAACAGTGAGAGATACATATAAAAAAATGTTTTAGATAAAACTTTTATGGTTTTTTTTATATATACCATGTATTGAAATTGTTTAAAATCCAATATTTTAAAAATACCTCTATTCCCCTATTAAGTGTTTAACTGTAATTATTTCACCGCTTAAATCTCAAATTGGGTTGATGCAAAAAAAAATACGTGTCTCTTGGATTTGTTATTCAACAGCATATTTCCAGAATCGAATCAGTTCCAAACAATTGCGACAGGATCCTTGTAAGATGCAACAACAACTAACGGTTTTCTGAGAGAAATGGGAGATTGTTTATGTACGCTGATCCAAATAACCGGCCAACAATCGTGCCTCATCATACCGCCGGCGGCTTTCCGTGCGAAGAAAGCTGCGGATTATCTCCTAATTTAAAATTATAATTGATAACCCGCGGACGGGTTCTCGCGTGGAGTTCTCCGCCAGACTCGGAAGATACGACGGGCGGCTTTATAAAGAGCGGAGAGATCAACTCGCGGGAGGTGGAGGGCGGATTAAATCCCGTAAGAGAGGCAGCGGGAAGGTGAGACCGCCCGGAGAAGCGAGGATAGAGTAAACATCGCGTTGTTACTACGGTGTACTCTCGCAATCCCCCGCCGCTAAAAAATTTTCGCGCTGCGCTTAACTCGTACCGCTCCTGATTCAATTAAAACGATTTAAGCAACGCGAATGAGGCGCGATTATCGGAAGCGTTATTTACAACCTCCGTCCTTAAAACACCGCCCCGGTGTGAAATCGTCGCCCGTTTCATCGCCACGTAATTCATCGCCGATATTTCTCCCCGTCTTTTTCAGCTCGACCTATTTGCTGGGTCAGCGACGTGGATTCAATGATCAGTTGAACGATACGAAGAAGCGATTCACGTACTTCGCCCCGTACGATTACGCCTGGAAAGACGCAGCGAATAACTATCCATCAACTACTAAGAAGCTCTTCATGCCCGAGTTCAGTTATCACGTGAGTAAACTTCCCAGATGCGCGCGTACTGCATCTTAAACTTTTATATCCGAGATTATTGCTGTCAGAGCTGTGCATCTCTTAATCTCCTTCCCTTATTGGATCGTTAAATTTTTAAATGGTTGTACCTTTTTACCATCGAGTCTTCTCTTTCTCTCTCTTTCTCCAGGTCACAAACAAAAGGGTCCTGTACTAATCGTATAGAAAAAGCGGATTCGGTTAAATTGACTGAAAAACTGTAATATTCTAAATTTAGAGAAATTCTAAAGCCTTCATGAACGCCATCAAAGATCGTCAGATTTTACTGTAACGTAATTTGGAAGTTGTTATTTTCTAAGTGGACCAAAAAAAGTACCTTTATCTATCAAACTATTTATTTGTTAGTAACTGTACCTAAATACTTTTATGTACGAAATAATAAGATAAATCAATTAGTCTGAAGAAAACACATAATTGTTTTTTAAAAGAATATTGCGAATTGCATAATTCTTTTTAACAGCTATATATTTTTTTCACATTCTCGATTGATTTATCTTATTATCATACGCATGAAAAGTATTAAAGTTAAAAATAGTTTAGTAGATAAAGATGCTTTTTAGTTCGATTCGACTCAAAATAGCAACTTTCGAAATCTGTCCATCCCTTGATAGTTATGGAAACTTTTGATCACACCTGAAAGCTTAATGTTGTTTCATAATCTATAAAGTATCATAGTTTCAGCCAATTTGATTCAAACTACTTTCTCCTTACGATTAGTGCAGGATTCTTTAGATTTCCATTATTTTCTCAAATATATGACAGCACGAGGAGTCCGAGAAGATCTCAATGTACGTCCAACTGCAAAAGTATATATAATTCGTTTACAGACGAAGCAGATATTGGAGCGACATCTCATAATAGCGGATCAGGCGTACACGATGGCGAAGCTGAAAGAGATGAGCAACGACACCCTCAACCTCCCAGCGGCCAGGGACAATTTAAAGCTTCGTATCAAGGAGCACAGCGAAAGTGAGTAAACAAGTTTCGAAAAAAAAAAAAAGAACGATACATCTGTCGCATCTCAATGTTAACTTAGGCAGTCGGAAAAACGTTTCGCAAAAATTTCGCAAGTTTCGTATATTCGCGCGAGCGTAATCTGGACGCGCGAATTCGGGATACGTTAGAGAAAAACGTTAGGGACAGTTTCCTCGGTGTTCACAAACTCGCCGTTCCTTTGCTCAAACATTAGCTATCTAGAGCGATAGCTCGAATATCTTGTCTCGCGATTGTGTTATCGCGGATTGGAGACGGGGAACCGTCACGGGGAGATGCCGCGTCCCCGCGCCTGTCACCGACACTCTCAAACCTGGTGCTGTCTGATTACATGTAGATGAGAGGTACGACGAAAACGCAATCCGTCCAGAAACATCCGGTGAGTGAGCTAAGTGTGTGTTTAAACGTCGCCGACGAGCGACGACACGAGCGCTTTCACTTTGTACGAGCAGCACAGTTACTGTAAATTGCGACCTACCGAAGGAGTGCACCCTTCTTACGCACCGCGTTACGCACTCGCGCGTACATGCCGTGTTACGTCTGTGCGCGCGGGAGGATGAAACTCGTGTCCCAGCGAAGTTCGTTTTCCGTATAATTGCCGGATCTGTGGACTCTGGGATGCGTAAATTGCGTAAATTCAATGTACGATATTTAATGATATCGGAATATTTCATATTCTTAACGTTTAACCCTAGAATGTTATTGTGGGTGAATTTTTTTAGTCAATTATTTAGTAGATTATATAGTAGATTTTAATAGATTATGTAGTAATTTTGTTGTTTTATTAAAATTTTAATAGCTTCAAATAACATTTAACCCTTTGAGGGGAATGGAAGCATTCTGAATTAAAAAAAAACTTAAAGAAGACCTTGTTCCAAGGGTTTGCGAAATCCGAATTTGAAATCTAGTCTCAGAATTCAAATTACAAAAAAATAATCTAATTATCGTGAAATTAAGTTCTTTGAGTTTGAATATAGCCTGAAAAAAATATATATATATATTAAGTTTCAAAAATCTGTTAACTTTCAATGATAGAGAATCTAGTATCAAAGGCTCGCAATCACAGTTTGAAAATAAATACCAACTGTTTGTATCACTGATAAGCTTCAAGTAAGCAAAACTTGAAACTTGATATTATTTCGCAATTAAAAATTTGCTAAAAGCGAATTTTATTAATAATCAAATATATTATTTTTTAAATTCTGTCCGCCATATTGGATGCATTATGTCAATTTTGTTATTTTTAACTTCGAGTATAAAGTAATATCAAATTATCTTATAGGCCAAGTTTCATAAAAATTTAACAAGTGATAGTTTACAAAACAAAAAGGGATGCTCTCAAATGGAATTACTTATCCACAAAGGGTTAATAAGATTAACATTAAAATTCATTTTTTACATTGAAACAGTGTGTTAGTTCAATTATTTTAACTTTATTCACCTTTCAATCTATAAAGTAGATACAAAAAAGTTTTTAATTATATGAATGAATTTTCACTTAAAATAATTAATGCAAAAAAAAATATGAATTGTATTCCAGGGTTAAATTCGATAATTTTATGTAAAACTGTAGCTTCAATTAAATATAAGGCGCTTTGAAGAACATCCGCGTGAAAAAACGAAAGAGGGCTCAACATCCCAGGAACTGTGGATCCTGAAAAATCTTACGCTCGCTAAATCTTGGTACTTATCTTTAGATCCTTGGGTGCTGCCTTTCGTGCAACGATTCTGATTTGTTTTCTGTGTATGATCATACGCCGAGCTTGTGCGCTTACGCTGACGCTTATACGCTTACGCATACGAAGGATCTAACGCGGGGAAAAAGCAACGCCCCTTCGAAATGAAACGAACTTCGCTCGGCGCGTAGAGACTACGCAGAGACCTCGTTCGCACGGAGATTAGTGACCAGCCGTCGATGCTTCGTTTAATTATTTTTGTATTATTTGGGATATATATTGCATCGCAGTTGAATTATACATTGCATCTGTACATTGCAGACGTTCTCAAACCGCGATATTAGCTATAAATCTTTCGTTTTGAAAGTCTTCCTCGTCACTTCTGCAACATCCACAGAAAGGTTTCTTCGATTTAAAGAAATGTTTCTTCGCTATACGGTTGAAGAAAAAAATTTCTTGGATTTGAACATAATTCCCTTAAATGAAATTTTTTTTTATTTCATTTTAAACAATGTTTCAATCAACGAAATGACGTTCGAATCGATGAAATTTTTTCTTTAACCGTACGGCAAGAAAAAAAAACACTGAAAAAAATTTCTGGTTGAAAATGGACGAATTAGAATTTTCCGATTAAATTTATTATTTATTGTAGAACTCTAGTTGATATAACCGGAATTTTTGATATAATATTTCTGGTAAAATCTACTAGAATTCTTATTTTTACCAGAATAATTATATCAATTAGAATTCTAGTTATCTCTGCTAGAGTTCTAGTAGATTTAACCAGAAAATTCTGATTCGTTCATTTTCCATCAGAATTACTATTTAATTCCAACCAGACCATTTTTCTCACGATCAGTGTAACATTTCTTTAAATCGAAGAAATCTTTCTCTGAGTGCTTGAGAGTCCCTGTCTTATCATAATCGAACTCACTGTTAAATAATACACGGGCTCTCAATGGACGGACCGGAAAATCAAAACCGTCCCGATTTTCACGATCAATTAGAACCGGGACTCTCATACCTGCGGGACGCATTCACGCCGGAATTTTCGTTACAGTCGCAAGCGGGACCCCAGCGGGGAATTTAGTCGCGGAGTCAAAAATCACTGAATTGAAATAAAAAGGAAACGACGGAGTATAAAAGCGGTGAGAAAGAGAGGGGTGGAAAGCGACAACGCGGAGTGAGAGCGAAGCGCGCGCGGGTGCGCGAGAAACAAAAGCGTATTAATTGCGGCGAGGGCAACAATACTCATTGTGAACGGCGGAATTAATTACGACGAGCAGAACGCCATTGTTACGCGTAAATTAATTGCGACAACAACAGCAATAGGATATCATTACCTTTGTCGCAAAACGAGGAACGTCGCCCCTCCTCACCATTTTGTGGTTGGATTACTATTTATCGTATGACCTCAGCCTGCGTAAACGTGCGACACGTGGTGATAAGGATAAGGAACTTTGAAAAATCTTATAGAGAAATCATCCGGTAGCGAGGATATAAAATTCTACTCGGTCCGAGAGACGTACGTCAGCTGTCCCATAAAAGAGAAAATGATTTGCAATCGTTACACTTGTAGACTATATGTATGAACGGAGATATTAATCCCTTAATATCTAGTCGTGTTCTATACATTAAGCGGTCGAAAGCCAGCTGCCCGCCATTGTATTAACATTAAAGCGACAGTAATTTGTTATGCGGGGATCGATACTAATTACTTTCCCGGTTGATTCGACCGCGTGTTGTTTCAACAAATTCACCTACGGGAGAAACAAAATGGCATCCAAATATTAATGAGGCCATCTACTAATCGAAACGATCGAAATGTAAAAGTGCTTGTAATATTTCGCTCGATTTAAATTGGAAACTCTTGGAAATATTCAGGTAACAAATGACGTAACGATCGAGGACTTGTCTCGGCTATTCTGTACAGGTTTTGCTGAAATATCTATAAAGTTTAGGTATATGAAACCTGAAAAGTTTAGATATAACGAACCTGAAAAAATAATTTTATTGAATTATCAAAAATATTGTAATTATGTAGGTCGCTCAAACTGATTGCTAAAATATTAAAACTTTTTATAGCACTGCTTATTCCCTGGTGAACAAATTTTGCTGGAATTACTCCACATTTTGGAACATTTCAGCGAATTGCTGAAAATTTTCTGAAATTTCACTGAAAGTAAATTTTTCAGCTAATACCGCTAAAATTAAACTGAAATTTTTCTGAACCGCTAAAATTTTGCTGAAAAGTGTTCCAAAAAACGTGAAATAATTTCAGCGAAATTTTTCCACCAGGGATAGATTTGTGAGTTTCTTATATAATTACTTTGATGGTCCAATGAGATTATTTCATAGTATTTCATTTGTCGGTTTTCTTTCACCTAGATCAGAGAGATCTGTATCTAGATCAGATCTATATTTCAATTTTTCGATACTTTAGCAAAATCATCTTTCCACGTGGTACGTATTTTTCGCGCAATTTCAACGCAAATAAACTACTCGAAAGGGGGCTTCATTTCCGTATGTATTGCCGTGAGATGCAGCGAGTCCAACTTCCGTCGCGTCGCGGTAAAGTCCAGGAAATTCTCGAACGGATGCAGCACAACCCCCATCCTCTAAACAGTTCCTTTCACGGTCCCGCGTTTTGACGCCAGAGTATGATGAATATCTGGTCACCGCGCGCTGGGATTTTTCCGCATTATCGAAAATGAAACTCGCAGCAATGACTCGCCGCTTTGCGAAAAATATGTCGCCTCTCGAGCACCTCTCGAACGCGGAAGCCGGAAACGAATGCGCGCGCCATTATGTGCCGGAACCGCAAGGCGATTTATTATGCACCTTTCGACCACCATTTAAATGCAAATTCCTTGATTACCCCCGGCGCTAATTGCTACGTGCTCTCCCGGTTATTCACTCTCGCCTATGCGAGCAAATTTCCGAGGCGTTTCCTAAGCTCGCGACCGTCGCTTTTACCGCTCTGTTTTACAATCCCGCAAAGGGGCACCGGAGGAGAGCGAGAAAAAGATTGAGTTCAGTAGACCCTTAAGCTGGGCGAAGACGCTTAAACATACAAAGTGCTGTTGGAAGAACAACAAGAGTGTTACTTCCGTATTTGTCGAAATACAACGACAACATATTGAAAAAAGTTTGATAATAGTTGCTTTCCATTTGCACACAAGTGAAACTAAGTCTGACGTGAGCTGAGTATATTATACTTAGATTAATGACGTCACTACTTGTCGTTCTTACTTTAGCTGTGTTCCAAAATTTACTGCCACACAGCACTGAAAAGTGCTCGTAACGTAAACTGTAGCATTCTCAGTGCTAACAGTAAATTTGGAGCACAGCCGTTGGTAAAAAGGCTTATCACTGATGTCAGCACAGGTTCATAATCTCACTTTGAAGTGAATTTACGAGACTCGCTAAGGCTCAGTTTCACAACTCACGGTTAACGCTTAGCCGAGACTCAACTTATTCTCATCTCTTTCCAATTCTAGCATTATTAAGAGATGAAGAGTAAGTTAAACCTCGGTTAAGGGTAACCATGAGTGGTGAAACTGGGCTTTAAGCACACAATCTCGATTTGCAGATAGATATTTTGTGTAGATAAAAACTCAGTTAAATCTCACTTGTCAGAATGCAAAAGAAACATGCATTCAACTGAATTATTACGTGTCACAAGCGAGAATTATCTGAGAATCAGCGTAAATGGAAACCAACTAATAGCTAAATATTGAGTGAAACATGTCGTCTACAATATGCGAAGTAAGCTATGATACTTGATATAAGAGTAAGAAATTGACGAATCACAGTCGAATGTGAGAACTGCGATCGACTGTGATGGATCAATTTGCTGTTGCTTCTTACATCGAGCTTACTCCACATATTGTAGACGACGTAAAACAGTTTCAATCAAATGTTTAGTTATTGTAACTATAATTTTACTTTCCTCAATATATACTTTCCTAATTACAATATTAACAAACTAATTATTTGTTAATAATTAGGAAGGTACATATTGAGGGAAGTAAAATTATTAAAGGTTATATTATTATGTCTGGTAATACTTACTAAGTATTTAGAAGAATATAATTTCTTTTGGATTATATTAACCGAACATTTGATTGAAATTATTTCACTCAACGTATGGTAGCTGTTACCAGACGACACCCTTTTTTCAGTGCACGCCAAATGGAAACTTTATTTGCGATCGTATTAATGGCGCCATTTATGTTTCTCACTAGATACTGTCGCTGAATTTAGTTCATCGAAACGTTATTAGAAAGTTGATTCTCTCTATTTCATTTTTTTTTTTTTTTAATTTATTCGATTTCTCTTTTTAGCATCTCACGACGTTTATTTTAGGATCTCTATATAGACTATTCTCCCATCATCGAATTTTTCATTCGAGATATTCGGCGGGGGAGAGCTTTGTATTCTGCATCGCAGTACCGCTTCACTTATACGCATCATGCGGTTTCCCCGAGATTCTCGTTCAAAGATCACCGTCGAGTCTCTCTCTTTTCAGGCTACCAAGTGGAGTGGGAGGGCAAGAAGATCCGCGTCATCCGTCCGGACGTCGAGTGCACCAACGGCATCATCCACGTGATCGGCTCTGTGTTCCTCAAGGATAGCGACGTCCGGGTGACGGGCGGCGCGTCGCTGGCCACCCTTGCGCCCCACCTGATCATGATACTGATAGCCAAGTGGCACCTGTAAAAGTCCTCATCGCGTCGCATCGTCTCGTATCTGCGGCAGGTGCGTCTATAGGAATTTCTCCTTGGGGGCCGTCTCCTATCGTCCTCGAGCGGCGGCGACAACGACGACGCAACGCGGGTAGGCACGGTCGATCGGACTCTCCGAAAGGACATTTATTGTGCGCGGGGAAATGAAGGGGGAAGGGGAGGAGGGCGGGGAAAACTTGAAGAATCCGAAGGGAATCCGGGTGGTGACCGGGAATCCGCGAGATCAGAGATCCATGGGACTTAAACGATCCGAGGATCGACGGGGATTCGCGGGATCCGGAGGATCCCAAGGATTCGTTCGCGTACGTAAGCTCTAACAAGATCGCCAATCTGCAGATGTGAAAAGGGGTAGGGGGGGAGGCGGGGAGGCGGGAAGGGAAGAGGGGCAGGAAGAAAAGTGTCCGATCGGTTACTTTATAGCGATCGTACGGGAGGCACGAAGAAAGCTCTCGCCGAGGGAACGACGCGAGAGGACGACCGAGCACTCACGATCGCACGGCCTCAGAATGCCAGGATAGCCTATTATTTATTGAGTAATCGTCCGTGGACGTAGCGGGACAATTTTACGGGTTAGAAGAGCGTTAATCGTACCAAATAAATGGTTAATCTCGTACCAAGTAATCTAAATAAATTTATTGAGAGATGGAGGGGCGCGAGGAGAGGCGGAGGAGAGGTAGAGATTTCGAGGAACCTACTTCGAGTATTAAGGCAACGATGAAATTGCACCCATGTGAGATCATGCGACTGTCATGCGAGCGACGCAAATATATGCAAATAAAATCGCGTTTTAATCGATCGTTCTTTCCATTGTTATCCAAGCAATCGTATTGGCAAGAAATTATTCGATTTTGTGTCTCGGCCGAGAAAAAAATTGTGACTTCACCGTTGGTGAATAAGACGATCAGTAATTATGCATTTAATTGCATATCCCACGCGCCGTTCTGTAGAATTAATAGGAACTTAATGACGTTATTAAAAACGCTCCGCACCGACCCTTAAAACAAGACTTCGCCATTCCCTCGAGGAATTGTACGATTTTATATATACGACAAGTACGATTTTATACAATCGTAAACGTAAAGTCCAAAATCCTTTCCCTCCAAAGCGACGACGGTAATAAAACTAGACGCAATGCTGATCACCCGTTTCAATCAACGACAGTAATAATATCGATTACTCCGAACGAGGAAGCATTTTCGGAATAAAGGAATCCATCCCCGAATCTTACCATCTCGAAATTCATCGATTTCAGGGTCCTATTCTTTTTCGCATCCATGGATCCTCTCGGAGAACGGGACAGTCGGATTTCTATCAAATCCCAGGACTCCTGTAGATCCTTAAATCCCTGTGTGAATTTTCGCTTCTTCGACTTTTCGAGCGGGATCCACGGATCCTCGAACTCCTAATAGACAAGAAGTCTATTCTTTTGAGCTGAACTTTTCTTGCACAGTTCACCTTTCTTCTTTTTCTCTCTACGTTGAACAAAAAAAAAAAGAGAGAATAGAAGATGAACGTGCGAGAGGTTCAGTTCAAAAAGAACAGGCCTCATACTTTTGAGTTAGAGATCCTTAAGTAAGAGCCTGGAAATAAATATGGCGGCCAATAAATATTTGGCTCGGTGTATTGCAGAGTATATGAGCTTTTATAAGCTCTATGTGATTCAACCTGTAGCCGGAGGCGTTAAACGAGGCACTAAACAGGTACGCTCCAGCGTACGGCGCAAAATTTTAACAGGCAGCGCTGCTCTTGTAAATATAAAGCTCTACCTTGATATTTTTAATGAATTAGCTGAAAGTGGTTTTCTGGAAATCTTTTCAAATTTAGCAATAGCGTTATGGATTTTATTAACTGCGCCAATATATCTGTGGCAGTCGCAGAGGCATCTTTTTCAAAATTAAGAATAATAAAGAATTAACTGAGAAATAAACAATGACACAGACGCGGTCATGCGATTTAGCTATGATATCAATTGAAAAAGAATTGGCGAACAGTCTTGATTACGTCGTAACACCTCCGTCTTTAGCTCTGCCATAACTCAAATAGCTCGGCCATGGCCTCCCTAAATCTTAAGGAACAAAAACAATTAAAACCGCTTAAACAAACTATGCTTAATGATTTATAAGAAACTAATTTTGAAAAAGAAGATAGAATTAGGAAGTTATGGAAAATTTTCTGAGTATCCGAGATGGCTGGTGTGAAAAATTTCAGCTTTTCCAGTTCCGAAGATCAACTTAAAATTTTCAAAGAAAAAGTAAATTAAATATGTGTGATTTTGTGATTTATCTGCAAGTAAATTAATTTAAAAAATATAATAATATAACAATTCCAATAAATCCTCTCCTCCCCCCCCGAGTTCAAAAGTATCAACTTTAATTTCGTCCCTCCTCAAATAAAATTCTGGCATATGCCCTCTGCATACGCTGCCGTATTTGTCTCGTAAACAGACAACTGAGTGCCCAAAGACTTTTACTTGACGATCTCTACTTCAGGTCTTCGTAGATCCACAGTCGATCGATCGATCTAATAACCATTGTCGTCAGTTAGCGTCGTTGTATCAATTCGCGGCAGTCTTGTGGTGAAATCGGATCGAACACCGCGATACAAACAGACGCGTAAAAATACGTCAACGTTATCACGACGTATGGCGATACGGCGAACGTATCCCGGGGTGCGAGCGCATGCTAGCGACGCGAACGGGGTGAACGTTTAGCCCCCTGTTCCTTCCCCTGTTAAACCTCGACGTTTAGGAAACGTCGTTCCCTTTAGGACACCGTGTTTTCGAGCCTTTCGTTGTCACGGAAGGGTTATAACGGCCACCGCGGCCGCTCAGGGACGGCCCCGAACGATACCCCGCTATGTATCATATCGTATTTACGCTGTCTACTTACCGAGAATACTGCCATGCACGCAGGCTTGCGGACGAGCTTGCAAACGAGTTTTTGTACGATAATTATTAACAGAGGGAGAGCGAAAGGTGGAAAAAGAGGAAAGAGTAAAGGCGAGGACGCTCTATCTTGAAACCGGCGAT
>NW_017305987.1:1414519-1441063 GCF_001594115.1 Trachymyrmex septentrionalis | reverse complement strand
CTAAAAAAAAAAAAAAAAAAAAAAAAAAAAAAAAAAACACAAGTGCGTTAAGCTGTTACACGAATCTAGAAGCGCGAAGGAAATAAAGTATCTCGACTTAGGATGCGCAGGGGAGGAGAAGTTTGGCACTCTTAGCTTCTATTAGTTTTGCAAATTTACAACGGAAAGCAATATCCTCTTAATTTTTCTCGTACTATCTAGGACACGGTGACTTGTTAAAAGAGTAAACTGGCAGGAATTCGTTCTGCGGAGTGAAGGGGAAAAGAGAGGGTTTGCTGCACAACGTATCTTAAATACCTGTTAAAGAATTAAATTAAGAAAACGCGAAAGGTCGCTGAATTAATTCCCGACAAAGAAATTCGTCCGCAGAAGGAATTCCTATCTCCTTTGATTCGCTTATTTTTTTTCTTTTTTTTTTTTTTACGGAAAGACATTCCGTGACCACATCTACTCTAGGTGCACGGCACGCGCTATCGTTCTATCGTAATAACTACATCCCGATGAACTTTCTTTTCCCTCCACGCTCATCGCATTATTGCAGACACACGTACAGGCACACGCATATATACACGCACACCTTGCCCGTCGAGTAGCGAGCTTACCATTAAGATCTTAGCTGTATGCGTGCGAGCAATAGCGACGGCCCATCTTACTCGTAGAAGGGAGGTCCGAAAGACGCGGTTGAAAGGAAACTGGTGTAAGTTTATAATGAAATCGATTAGACGCATTCAGTGCGCACTGATGCACATTAAAACTGTTGTATATAGATTAACGTAAAGGTACGTGTTTAACTCTGGAACATACACCACAGGACCCAAACGAAACTTTACTTGCTTCGAGGAAGAGAAAAAGAAGAATTCTGTTCTAATGTAATATAAAACTTTCGGGCATTGCAATCTATGCAGGTATTCTAAATCATCATTCCTAAATCTCAGAGAGCTTCAAAATAAAAAAGGAAGAAAGATATTAATCAAAAATCTAAATCAAAGTTACATCCTATTAAGGTTACAGTGGATTTGAAAGATCTATTGTAACTTTGACAGGTGTGTTTTTTCCGAATTTTTTTGAAAGGTGTGTGTTCTAGGGGTTAATATAAATATAGAAATGCGAGTTAAACCGCGAAATCATCAATACACTTTATTGTGCCCCGTTAGATAAAGTGTGTATTTTATAATTCGAAACTTTTGCATTTCACTTTTATACTCGAATTCAATCAGTGTACAACGGCCTTAATGTACACCAACGCACACCAGTGCGTCCAACCGAATTTCCTATTAGAACCGATAATCAAATGAGATCCGAAAGGTGGGAATTAATTGTTTCGTTGGCCAAAAGTCGAAAAAAAAAAGGGTAAGTTAGCACTTCTCCGAGCACTCTTTCGATGGTCGTGATACATATTGAAAATCTTTGATACATGCAAATATATTTCTCAGATACGTACCGTTTTAAAACGCATCGCGAGAGGATTTTGACTATGGATTATTGAATTTTTTAAATATCCGCATATCTTGGACGCGATCCGAGACCCAAAGAGACGCGGAGAAGAAGCAGAACTTTATTCGTCAATTAATCGGATGTTCCCTTGGTGAGAGTATTCTCGCGCAAGCTTATCCATCGAGGAAATGAATATTAAAGGATAATGAATATTAAAGGACAAACGGAGCTTTTCCATTTAGCCTTCGTTTTCGCTAAGGTAAAATCGATTTCACATTCTCTCACGAATAAAGTCCTGCTGCAAGCGCCTACGCTTGCTTGTAGTGCAAACGAATTAAAGTAATAAAAAAGAAAAAAGAAAAGAAAAGAAAAACGAATACTCGACACGTTCGGAGCTCGAAGGGGGTGATAAAGCCTCGAAATTTCGTGTCCTCCTTGAGGATGAACCTGAAGTAAATGCAGTAAGAGAATGCGCAAGATGGTTCACGTTCAACTGATAAAACGCCGAAACCTAAATGAAAGACAATTGACTGATCGGATCGTCGTTAAGTTCCGCAACGCGATCCGATAATTTGTTTGCATTAGTCACGTATAAAAAGAAATAAAAAGATTGTAATTAGCGGGCGCGTAATCGGAGCAGCCACAACTTTCTCCGCGAGAACTTGATTTAACAAGAAAAAAAAAAAAACGTCGATGTTATACGTGTTGATATCAGTCTATACATATATATAAAACAAATAAAGATATATATAATAAACAGAGATATATATTAATGAGGAAGAAAGTATCGGTCGAAGAAGAACGAGTCGAGGGGAAAAAAGACGGAAAGGTAGATAAAAAGAAGAGAATAAAAGATTGAAAGAGGAAAGAAACAAAATACTATCAGATGATAACTTAAACTTGTTGTTGGGATGAATTGATATTACGAATTATTATTATTATTACAATTATTACCTATATAAAATATACATAAACTCTAATTAATACTGTTTGCTCGTTAGATGAACTAAGAAAATGGAAAAAAAATAGCGAAACTCTATTTCTCCGTGTAGATGTGTCTTAATGTTCAGCTTGTACGGCAGCCACGCAGCCGACACTAAGTGAGCTGGGTTCGGGGCTGCCATAAATCGATGGGGGATGATTCGAGTCGGTACGCGGGAGACGAGATCAAACGGACTGCCACGCGAGACTTAAAAAAAAAAAAAAAATCTTCACGCTCGTAGAGCGAAAAGAACGTCGTACGGGAAAAAGATGCACACACGCCGTCGGTGTTGTTACTAATATTATTAAAGGGCCATAAATTGTTGAAAAATCGACCACCGTCCACGAGTCGCGTTTTACAGATAAACGTTATCACATTCACGAATATATTCCAAGATTTTGTAACATATGGCGAAGTTATAACGTTCACACTTCGCCGTATGTTACAAAATGTCTTGCATTAACCCGGGAATAGTCACCTGGGGTATTTTTATAACTTCAGCAACGAGAAAATGTGAATTGTAAAATGGATATTGTTTTCTTTCTTTTTGAACATATCTTCTCTTTTTTGTAATAATTATTACAAACCTTTAAATACGCAATTGTTTCCATCGGAAACTTATATAAAAAAAGTTATATTAATTAAAACAATCTTCATTTTTTATAAATACTATTGAAAATATTCATGATAAGCTACTTAATGTGCTTATTACGTTTAATATTTTTCTGGTTTAATATTTTTCTGCTTACTTTTTCCAAAAATCATGAGTAAATCTGTAAGGCTCTCGAATACCAATAAATCGAAAAACAATATATTTATCGTTAATAATGATCATTTTTAATTGAAGCATAAAAACACCTCAGGTGATCGTTTACATAAAAAGAAAATGAGATGGCTGCTCCTGGGTTAATATTGTTGAAACGTAAAATTCAAGTTACTTTCCCCATCTGGATTTCGCGAACGATGGTCGATTGGTCCCACGAAAAAAAAAAAAGGTGAAAAGAAAGATTACGAGGAAGTGCATTTATGATTTCCAATTCGCAAGCGAAGCTACAGCGAACAAATACATACAGCTAAGTTTAGCTATCCTTACGAATAGTTGTTAACTGTAGGATTACAAATAGGACCAGAGCCGTGATCCTCGTAGAAGTGAATAGACAATTGCGTGAATCGTTTGCCGGATATCCGAATGCCTGAGGATCCTCGTGAAAGTAATCGACCTGCGATTAGGTTTCAAAAGTGCGCGATATTTAGAGTATAAAAGATAAAATGATTTCGGCATTTATGGATCTGCGGATATTCAGATTTCGGCAGCGTTTATAGATCAAAATCCCTAAGATACTCACACACATTCCTAGAAACGTTTCGTTGAGGACGTTAATCGTTGACAAAACCCTTGACACGCCGTTGCCAACGAACGTTAATCGCGGCATCGATTACACAGTCCCTGCTGTCGTCTTTTTTTCATCATCCCTATTATTACTCCTCCGCTGTTCTGTGCCGCGAGAACATTGACGAGAACGATTGCGAACGCCCAGCATCGACGTTTCGCGTTCACGCGTTTTCCTGTACCACATACAGCACACACTTAAAAACAAAAGAAGTGCTTAATTTTAAGATGTTAAAATGTTTTATTCTTGTCTACGTTTTTAAACGCTTAACCCTTCGTAATTACACTCCTTCTGGGGTCAAAATGATCCCAAATAATTGCCGTATTCACAATTCTATGAAGTAAAAAGAATTATTGAATATTAAAGAAGTTATTGACTCCAGCAACCTAATCACAAAGGGATAAAGATGTTCATATTGAACAAAATTTTTAACTAAAATATCTTTAAGTGTCCAAGCAGAACAACGAGTCATTATGATAGTCAAGATGATGTCAAAATGATTCCAAAATGATTATTAAGTCATTTTTCAATCATTTCGATTCATTTTATGTTTCATTTTGACGTTATCGTGATTTGTTGTTCTGCTTAGGATTTAAAAAACGGAGACAGGAATCAAATACTTTAATATCTTAAAATTAAATACTTCTTTTTTAGCGCATGTGTACACACACACACACACACACATTCGTACACACAAAATGCACGCGCACATTTAGAAGTCTCTCACGAAGGCAGACGTTCCCTCTGTCCTCGTCGTCGCAAGATCATTTCGAGCCGCATGTTGTAAACATGTTTCGCACTCGTATCCGATTATTTAAAGACTCGACGATCCGGAGTTCCTGGGATCCTCCAAGGCTTTCGGAAGCGGTTCCTGGAGGATGCCGACGTTTTCCGGAAGCTCCTGATGACCGGAAACGGGGGGCTCCCCTGGGATTCGCGACTGCTGGCCCGAGGATTCGAGGCACCGACGGTTTCAAGGATACGCTACTGATTGCATTTACGCGCGTAGCCGAAACGGCAGCGCGTTTTATTTTATTTTTTTTTTAGAGCAGGCTCGATGAAACGCGGCGCCACGCGCCGCGACGTTAACGTTCGCGTTAGCTTAAGTACGGGGTTTTTAAGCTTTTTAAAGTTACGGCCACCGCGGGGAGGGGGGGGGGGAGCGCGATATCCCCTTCTCTCTCGCCCCCGGTTGGCGGCAGGTGATACCGGTAAGTGCAACCAGTAACTTAAGCACGCCACACACCATTACGGTAAATCATTAACATGTAAGAGTATAGAGTATGTAAAGTGACATAAAAGAAGATGGGAGGTCGCAGGCGAGAGATCGTGGTTTTTAAAATTCCGAATGAACGAAGAGCGTATATATATAAATATAAATATATGAATATAAATATAAATATAAATATAAATATAAAGTGTAAGCGATTTCGTATTTTAAGCGCCGGATAGGCGGGTTTCACAGAAATTAATTGACGAACTATTAAAGATTATTATTTATTAGCTATTACAAAAGTATATGATATAAATATATGTATATTATATAAACCTTATACTAGTAGGGGAAATCAAATTTTATGTACCACAGAGCTATTTGTATAAAAGGCATTTGTTTCACTACACGAATCATGAATTGTCATCGCTGGACATTTGATTGCCCATCATCGTCATTGCCGTCACCGGCCTGACGGCAACTTTAGGTAACATATATTTTGGATAATTAATCATGAGAGGATTTCTAGTTTTTATTAGGATCTTAGGTATATACGTACATTTGCATTACCTGTGTATTTTGTCAAGGATTAGTTATTAAGTTTCTAAGTCACGTGCGCGCTTGTCAATGCGAAGAGACTGGCGTTTTTAGCGAACGATTTTTATGGAAGGAACCTTGCTCTGTTCGGGCCAATCAAATTTGCAAAGGAAAAAGTCGAGGAGAGCGTATGTACCTTCGAGTTTGCGGGCGAATCGGCGGCGTGTCAACTCTTTCTGTCTGTAGATAAGAATTCGAAAAATAAAAAAAAAAATATCTCAAGATTGAAAGATCCAAAGAAATCCATTGATTCAAATCGATTAATTTAGAGATCGAAGAAGACTATGGATTCGTAGAAGTGTTCAGATATTCGAACGAAAGATTAAACGAAAATATGTAATATCTTTAAGGCTTCAAACACCTGTTCCGATTCATCAATCACAATAAAAAGTTCTAAATTTTCTTTTTTCGCTTTCGAATAATATCATTCCCCCTCGAAATAGAGATTGATCGAGACGGGGGGACGAACAGCTTCAAAAATCCGACTCGGCCGTCGTTCGTTCGGCGAACATTCACTTCACTTGTATCTCGCTTCACTACACTGTGTAGATCCGATCGCTTTCGCTGTATGATTTTACAAAGAATAAAGAATACTTACAAGACACAGATCGGAAGGCGTTTATTGAAACAGTCCACGATGACCCCAGCGAGATCGAAGATATGTACGGCGGAATATGCGCCGACATGTGAGAGGTAAGTCTTATGTTCGGTCACACGAGTTTATATATCGTCTTCTGCGATGCAAAGACCGTCTCTCAATTGAAACTGGATGCAGAACGATATTGATGCAACCGTCGCATAAAAAGAGGCCGGAAATTACACTGAGAAAAAATTGTGTATTAAATTTTAATTATATTTATTCAAATAATACCACACTGAAAAAATTTCTGGTTGAAAATAGACGAATCAGAATTTTTTGGTAAAATTTATTAGAATTTTAGTTGAGATAACCGGAATTCTGGTTGATACAATATTTTTGGTAAAATTTACTAAAATTCTTATTTTTACTAGAATAATTATATCAATCAAAATTCTAATTATCTCAACTAGAATGCTAGTAAATTTAACCAAAAAATTCTGATTCGTTCATTTTCCATCAGAATTACTATTTAATCCAATTAGACCATTTTTCTCAGTGCAATTAAACATTTACTTATAGTAATGAATATTTATTCAATAAAAAAAGATTGTTAAAATTAATGATTCTTGTAACAAATAAATCTTCATATTTAGTAAATATATTTAGTTAATACTATTCAATCGAATGATTTATTAAAATTTAGAATTTTTTTTCAGTATATGATTTCATTATTTTACACGCTGAGAGAAAAATATCGAAGTATTGCGAAGCAAATGTTACTTATGAAATTTGATTGTAATAACGAAATATACATTTCTGTAAAAAATATCTCATTAGTACCAAAAAAATAAAATAGATTGCTTATTTGCTAGGAATAAAATTTTATTTCGTTCGTATATTTAAATAAATATTTATTTAAATATAAATATATTTCTCACAAATATATTTTTAGGCATCTTTTTCTCGGTGCACGAATTTCTCTTTCGCGCACGGAAAAACAATTTTGCTGAAATACCTAAAAATTTATCAGAATACATTTGAAAATAATTTTGTTTAGACCATCAAAATAATTATGTAGAACGCTAGTTGCTAGAATGTGGAAACTTTTTGCAATATTGTTATCAAAACTTAAATATTCTACATAATTATTGTTATACAATAGTTCAACAACAGATTATTTTCAGATTTGCTTCTAGCTAAATTTTTAGACACTTCAGCAAAAAAATTGTTCCTCCCGTGCAAATTTCGCGGATTTAGGTCAATTTAGGTGAGAGCAAGACACAAGCGTAAAAAATACGTTTTCCAGTAGTTTATTTTAAACCTCGTGTTACAAGATAAGGCTAGCAGCAAGGCTTTGTTCGTGCGCGTGCATTTGGATTTCGTGTGTTGTACGTGTACGTAATGTGACGCGTGTAACAGAGTACATGTGCGATTAATACGTTTACAATAAAGATCGCCGGAAGGTCACGTGCGAATTGAATTATATTCTTTCATTATCGATATTCTTTTTCGTTTCTTCCCGTTTATCGCCGCCACGACTCACCTACGCTTACCAAGGAGAACTTGGCACGTTCATTTATGGAAAAGCGTAGAAGATACGGAAAAGTCCAAGTCGATCGGCGGAACTCGAAGATTCTTGAGACTGATGGTGCTAAAGTAAAAAGTCGGTACGCATTTCCAAAAGTGCGAAGACACAAGTGCGGGTTACTTAAATTATAATCTGTCGAGTTAATTGCGACAATTCAGACTGATTGCATATCCTCATACAGCGCGTGAGAGTATAAAATCTCTTTCTACAGTTCTACAACTCTGTTCTACGGCGCAGCAGTACTTTTGATCAACATATTCTCCGTGAATTCAGTTATCCCGAATACATACAACGTACCCTATGACAATCAGCGTGATTTACATCAGTAGGACTTCTCCACATAATTATCTTCACCCACGTATTCGCGCTCCTTTCTCTCCCTCTCGTTCGCACCCGCATGCATACAGAGACAATTACGTCACTTTCTCTCTCGCGCACTTTTATAATAAATCCAGTCTCTCTCGTTACAACACGTAGGTCACATCGATTGATTAAAAACGATATTGAAGACAATATGTACAGATTGATTGTATACATGTAGACATGTATGTGCTAAATTATGATTAATTTGAACGACGAGTTAGTACCTTAGTGAATATTACAGTGACATTGCACGCCGAGCGGAACGAATCGGGTTGGTGGTATCGTTCTTTACTTGCATCTAATGAAAAATTTATGTAATCGCAATTAATTAATCGACTTTAGACATTCCAACATTTACTATTTATAAAAGTGGCAATTAATTTTTAAAAAAGCACTGTGAAGAAGATTAAAGAATATAGAAGCATTAAATTAAAAATAAAATCGTGTCGATTCTTCCGTCTTTTAATCTTTACGTTTACAAATTTTCCTATACTTACCTCAGCCACAGCGATGCATTAAAATCATTTAGACACAGCTATTCTGAATACAGAATAGCCACTCATTTATTCTGATACATAAGAAATGACGAATCGTTCTGTCTAAGATACAGTGGTAAAAAGAGATGATTTTGACAAAAGAAGAAAGAAAATAGAAAACAGAACAGTTTTTGTACCCGATCAGTTACACTCGGTCGAAAGTTTGGTCAAATTAATTAAATGAAATAACTCCTTCCCTCCTCGTATAAATATTTAAATAATCCAGTTAAGTAACCGTTTACAGCAAACGGCGCGTATATTATATTAAAAAGGTTATCCTTTTGGCTCCTTTCACTTCCCTTATCGTTCCCTCCGCGAAACTTATCTCCGACAACTTAACAATTATATATACGTTGCAACATGTATAACATATACATATATATATATATATATATGTATATATTAACTAACATTATCAATACGCGTTTATTCGACGATCTAAATTTATTACATCATGACGCGTAATTGGAGTATCTTTATTCGCCCGATATAGCTTTGTATGTGATGCAGGAATATATATTTATATAAATGTATGTATACATATATCTATATTTATTTAAAACAACAAAGAGACGAGAGACACCCGCATATAATTTGTCATACGAAGCTTCCGACTTTTCCTCCGCGTATAATAATTTCAATTGTCCGTTAATACGATTTCAGAACGATTTTTTAAATCCAGCTGGAGGATTTAGAATTCCACGAGTACAAAAATGGTACGCTTCCGAGATTGAATCCGAGAGATTCGACACCTGCGCTGTACAATGACGTATGTTACGTGAATGCATGTGCGTGCGTGAGTACGCGTGTGGAGGCCGTTTCACGGCGCGGTGCGTTTGACGCGGCGAGAAAAATCACACGCGCTTATCAGCGTATCATTGTCGTCGTCATCTTCGTCGTCGCCGTTGCCATCGTCGTGGCGATCATCGTCAGTGCATGGCCCAGCCGATGGTGTAGTTACGAGAAGCTCTTCCCATGCGGCGCAGGCGATCTGCCGAAAGAAACATGCTCGAGGGAGCCATTACGGTGGGAGGTGTTCCAGGGGCATGATGATCGACGTGAGGATTTCTTTGAGAATCGGCCTGGGAGACTTCGAGTTGGAGCTCGATGAGTTTCACGCGGCCACGGATCCTCACATCCGCGGACATTCAGATCAATAGATGCGTTCAACAGAAAAAGCGACTTTGCACAATTGTAAGATTCTTTAATATGATTGATTTGTATCCTTAGTTCCCTATTGGATCTAAATGTATGAATTAATTATGTCAATCATATTAACCATTAATAACATTAACTTTTAGTAGATTGATGGCCACAGCACACCGAACGTGGTTCTCTTAAAAATCTTATTCTGACAAAGGAAAATAAAAAGTATCGTCTAGATGCCCGGAAGTCTCAAGGCTCACTATTTTTACACATCTCTCTATCTCACACAAGGATACAATTGATATAAAAAGTTAACTATAATAAAATATACACTGTTGATTCAATAATACCATTAATGAAATAAATATTTTACCCTTTTGTTTTGATAAAATTTCACTTGTTTCATTATACTGTTATTGTAAATCAACAAGATTATATTCAATTAAAATGATGTTATTGATTAGCATCATTTTTTTTTCAGTGTATTAATAAAAAATATAACTGTAAGATTAAACAGTTATAATTCCCTGTGTTATTTTAATTGATAAAATGAATTTTTTTTGTGTTTTTAGCACCTTATAGTTACCAGTTTCCATATCTTTATACCATCTACTTACTTAAAGATTAAAGAATATTACAACAGTTGCGAAGTTACTTTTTCAATCGAACGCAGCCAATGACTCTCGAAGGCGGAGCGATTCCAAAGTCATCGACTAAGCTCTTTGGATTCGCAGATCCTCGAACGCGCGGATCGTCGAGAGATGATCGGACAGACGGGTAGTGCGATTATTTTATCCGGCTTCAATTAATTTATCCGACAACTTCGACCGCATTTCAAGTGTCGCTTCAGTCAATAAAGATAATCTTCCTCCTATATAACGACAGTAATTGAAAAACGTACTCAATTTCCGATATAAATGTTTAACAATATAAAAAGGATTTGTCGTGATATTTGACGAGTAAATGAAAATTGTACAGAATGTCCCAGGACGTAATATAAATCCCTGTAAGCGCGTAAAAGCTTCGTCATGAAACCACGTCGTGATAAGACCGGCTGTTAAAGCTCTCGAAAAGTAAACGTAAAAGGACACTGGCAATCTGTATCACGATGATTCTTCAGAAGAGAGTAATTCGTACCGTCCGCTACCACTTTTCCCGGATTTCCCTTTTTTCCCGTCTCACACCGGTCGTAAAGCAAAAGTAATTAACGCGGGTTACGCGGGTACTATGTCGAGCAACGACGATAAAACACTTTACGTGTCAGAAATTTATATACATGCATGGAGCTTGCCGCATTAATTCGCACGAGGACATATAGTATGTATGTCGTACCTCGACGTGTACGTGTGATCAGTGATCTCGCGGTTGTGCCCATGAAGGCAACGAATTTCCCGCCGGCATTAATTTCCGAGTCGCGATGAAAAGACGGAAATTGTACCGTTCATTCACGTTACGTTGTAATCACTTTTGCAACGCAACGAAAGTATAATTGCGCTAACATATTATTACGGGCGTTTATTAGCCGCCTTAATGGACGTGTTCAAGTCGACAAAAAAGTTAGCCTGCTTGCCAAGCGATTTAACGTGATGACATTACTTATAGATCCAATCAATTATACTCGTCAGATGTCGGAGGACCAACAGCCCAATTTCTTCAGTTAAATGATATTTTATTATGTTTAATTTCCATGTGTATCAAAATGTAAATAAATCTATTTCTGTATGGCTGAATTGCTTAGTTTCAAAGTAAACAACATCATGTTATATATATATAACGTCCTATGCACTTATAAAAACAATAAACTAAATTTCAGTCCAATTTTAATATATACTTTTGAATTAACTTGTATAATTCTACGCGGAGAAAATAATTGGTTGAATTAACTGGAATTTTGATGGAAAATGAACAATCTAAAATTCTAGTCTATTAAATTTTTGTTTAAATCTACTAAACATCTTACTAAATAGAATTTTAGTAGATTTAATTAAGGAAATTCTGAATGTTGATTATCTCAATTAGAATTCTAATAGATTTAAGAATGTATTAGACGTATACAATCTCTGCAAAGAAAATTAAATTTGGAGGTATGTTTAATATTTATAAACTTCAAATAAACTATTTATATACATATAAAAGTTGTGTGAATAAGATTATATTTTTGTTTAATAACCCCTTTTGTAGTTTATTTATTTTATTTGTTAAATTTATTGTTAAAAATTAAAATTAAAAAAAACGATAAAAAGATTTACATTTTTCTTTCATAAGTACTTCAAATATTTAAAATAATTTATGCAAACTTTCATTGCGATTCACTGATTAGTTACAAAGATATAGAACAAATAAATATTTAATTTATTTACGGAACAACTGTTGATCACAATGTAACGCTACGTAAATAATCTTGAATACATATTGTATTATAATAATATTAAAAGATGTATTTTTATTAGAATATAGATTTAAAAAATATTACTATTTATTAAAGTAACTTATGATCCCCAGATAATAATCAAATTTTGTTATATTATTTTTTAAACGTGATTTAGAAAAATCTGCAATTTTTTCATAGTTTTGTTATTATTTTGAAAATATGTATAAAACATCCTTAACGAGAATTCGTTAAGGATGTTTTATACATATTTTCAGAATCGTTCATTTTTCACTCTCTAAAATTCCAGTTAATTCATCCAAACATTTTTCTCCGTGTATTGTTTTAGCTAAATTAACGATACATTGAGTGGAAGCAGCGGCGACCAATGAAAATGATTAAAAACAATTGAAATTGAATATAATTTAATATTACTCTAAGAACGAAACTATTTGATATTTCGGCTTCTTAACCGCGAAAAATCGAACTCGGATCTATAGATCGCGAGTCAACCGCACCGAGCAACAAGCCACTCGACGCTCCAATAATATATTGATATGGTTGTAGTTATTTTCGATTGCCACAACTATATATATATCGATTGATAAAACTATATATAGTTATTATTTCTATATGGTAATCATAATCATAATTATAGTAATATGTAATTATACAATAGTTACAAATACCAGGTTTTCTCTCAACGTATACATTTAATAGTGCACATTCAAATAGCTCAGCGAGCAAAGTAGCAGCTTCGTTCGGCTCGAACACGGCCAACGATTTTAGGAATACGATTTCGAATTCCCAAGACGTTCTTCGCAGCGACGCAAATCTTTTCTTCATCGTCCATACACTTGCCAGCGGGACGTAACCGTACCGCCCGTCGTCACATCGTACTTATAGCGATATTTTTATTCAAGACCGTGCCGACAAAAACAGGGCGCGCCGCGCCCGATAAATCTCACGGGCTCGCGAACAAAGTCGCGTGCGGCAGTGCCTTCGATATAGAAATCAGATTTATTGGCGCGGCGTGTTCCGCAATTTTTTGCCGATTAGGGAAACGGCTGCGTCTGCCATACGGAGATAAACGATTCGCGCCCAAGGAAAGTTCGGAGATTCGAATCGCCGGACTACTACGAGCTACGAGCTACGAGCGCTATATCCATTCGCAATTTTTCTCGACAGGTGGAGAGTTGATCGTTTCGTTCGCTCGTCCGGCAGCTCCGGCGCGAGTGACGCTGTGACAAAATGCGCGCACGACTCGTAACAGATAATGCGAAACGTGACTCGCGATACGAGAGACGTGAGGCCCCGGAGCGCGTTACTTGTTATCGGAAGACCGATAAGAGATCGCGTCGCGGGTACGTGACTCATGGCGAGACACGGTCCACGGGCGTGGGCTCGTTAATAACCCAACATCAGCCGGCTTTTGCCGGACGACGGCATTGCACGACGGTGCACGTGTTAAGTTACCGTGCAACCGCGCTCCGCGTTTAATGGGAAATTAATTATCGCGGTGCGAGTACGTGCGCGAACGGGGATATGGACCCCGGGAGCTTGTAACCGAGTTCCGCTGCGCGATGAAAGCTCAGGACGCGAACATCGTTGTGTAATTCGTTATTACCGTAGCGTCTCGCCACGGGCGCGCGTGGTACGACGTAAGCGCCTGTAATACGTCAGCCGCTAATTAGTTTAGCTGTCGGACGATCCCTTCTCGTAGTTTGCACTGGCTGGATTCGCCGATTTTCCAGCGGTTGCACCTCGCTCGAATTTTTCGCGGCCGCCTTGTTCATTGGGAGAAAAATTTTTGGTACTTGTGTAACTA
Organism: Trachymyrmex septentrionalis; assembly: GCF_001594115.1. Classification (NCBI taxonomy): domain Eukaryota; kingdom Metazoa; phylum Arthropoda; class Insecta; order Hymenoptera; family Formicidae; genus Trachymyrmex; species Trachymyrmex septentrionalis. Next base: position 1,427,037 of record NW_017305987.1, on the reverse strand, counting down.
CAATTACACGTTACTGCAATTATGATTATTACTAATAATAATATTTTACTATAATAATAATTTTTTTTTTATTATATTATTATTATTATTATTATAGTAGTAATAATTTATAATAATAATTTGTAATAATCATAATAATAATATATATAGTTCTATCAACAAATATATTTAATCAGCAATCGAATAAAATGACTATAATCATAGTTATTGTTATCATAAGATAGTTGTAATTATTACTGAAATTTCTGAAATTTGAAAATGAACGAATCAGAATTTTCTACGGTTAATGGTTAAATTTATTTAGAATTCTAGTTGTTGCAATATTTCTGATAAAACCTACTAGAATTCTTATATTTTTACCAGATATAATTATATCAATCAGAAATCTAGATATCTCAAGTAGAATTCTATTAGACTTTCTAGAAAATTCTGATTCGTCCATTTTCCACCAGAATTACTATTTAATCCAACCGATCATTTTTTTTTAGCGTATATATAATTTAATATTTGTTGGTAAAACTATACATATAGTTATTATACCAATATTATAGTAATAATAATCATAAATAACATGAAATATAGTTACAAATATCAAATACCAATTTTTCCCTCGATGCAACCAAATGCGGATATCATAAATACGGTTAATTACGCCGTTAATCAATTTTGCAATTGAATCGCGCGGCGCCGAAAGACTGCAAATTCAATCCGTCGAATTTTCAACATAAATTTAATTGAAAAAATTTTATCCGTTAATACGAATTTTCCCGAATGGGGTTACGCATTTAATTTATATAAATATTATAGATGATAACGTGGTTACAATTTTCGAAAATTTCACAAAACGCATGCATATTTTTCTCTTTTGGAAAAAAAAGCGACTCATTTTTCGTTATCTTTACATTGATTGTAAGAGAAAAGTGTTTTGTATTTATTATTATAATCGAATAGTAAAATAATAATGATTAGGAACTCGATTTTTATAGTCATTATAATGACAATAAAAATAATTGTATTTATAATTCTTTACAAAAAAATTTAATTGGTACCAAAAATAGCTATGAATTATAAAATTATAATGATTAGTGCCAACTACATATTTTGTTTGGTATATAGATCTATACAATTATTAATACTAACACATAGCACAATAATAATTATAAAAATGAAGCTCCTAGCCATAACTACTTTATCATGCAATTATAGTCATATAAATACAAAATATTTTTCTCTCAGTAAAACCGCTCTTAGACGAGAGATCGCTTATCGCAAAGAAATTGCGACAAATAAATTCCAGCAATCGCGATCGAACTATTACGGTTAAATCGAACTATCGGTGGGGGAAAAAAAACAGATAAATCGACAATGCGATGACAGCTTCTTTATGAAACGTGTAAAAAAGGTGGACGAGGTAACTCCTTCGCGAAGCTCCCGGGACAATCATCGAGCATTTCACGCTCGACTGACGCGTCCCTAGATTTCATCTTCCCTCTTCGAAAATTCTAAAGTACTTCCATCATACTTTCTTACTGTTTCTCTTGTCCATCCCGTTCTTCACACACCTTCCTCTCGGCCACGAAACATCGCTACAACCTCTTCAGAAATGTCGCTCCGTCCTGTTCTTCCTTTTCTATCCTCCGGACCCTCCCTGACGGTTCCTCCATCTCGTCGGCGGTCTGTTTATCTGTTTCAGGATAATTCAGATCGCCCTCGTCGCCCGCGTCGGTATATACAGGACGAGTCACTTCGTCAGAATTTAATGCACCGTAAAACGAGGCTTTTCCCTCCCTCTCGTTCTCTATCTTCGTGTCTCCCTGCACTTCCGAAGTCGCGACTGAATCCGCTTTATCATTACCACTGCAGTTGCAAGCGCGCGCCCGTGATTTTGCAAGCTCTCGTTGCCGAAGAAATCCGCTCGCGGGATGTAGCCGAGATAAGTAAAGCCGACGAAAGCCTCGACCCGCTCGATAGAAGTCGCGTTCCCGTTCTAATGGGAATTCTACGAGCTCGTTGCATCGCCATGCGATTCCGTCGCTAATTTTTAACCTATTGTTATATATAGAAATCTTTGCTGAGAGAAACAGATTCATTTCAAAACGTCCATTCCCAAATATCTATTTTTGAACGTGACTGTGAAAATGTATCACGTAAGTGTAAGAGAAAGAAGAGAAAAAATAAAAACGTGTGGAAAAAAAAATAGGAACGTGTAATCATAATTTGTACGCTCTGAAACTTTTAGAATGGATCTCACTGTGAAGAGTGAAATCTCACTCTTGAAGATTGAAAATTGAGCCACTCTCTTTCAAGACTGGTTCAATTTTCACTTAAAGAAACTTCTAAAGGTTTTAGAGAGAACAAATTGTGATTACAGACTGCTATATTTTTTTCTCACGTCTCTTTTTTTTTTTCTCTGGAGTGAAATTCTACTCCGAAGAATTTAGAGAGTATATTTGAGGTATACATTAATATATATTTGGGACAGCCTGTATCGTGTTATTGATTTACGTATCTAAATACGGTAAACGAGACTGAAATTTTTTGACTAGGGTCACTAATTAAATTGCATGATACACAGATCCTAATGGAGAAAATAGAAAAATATTTGTTCTCGGTACGTTTACATATGCGTAGGTGCGAATTCATACGCGTTTGGATGAATACGTATAAAAACTCGCAATTTGCTCCGGGCGCTCATGTATGACGAATCGCGTGCTACTTTGTTTTGTAAAATTGGCAGGCAGATACTAAAATAACGGGAAAAAAAAAAAAAACAAAGGGGAGGTGGCGGAAGGAAAGAAAGGGTGAAATGGAAGAATAGCGCCCGGCGATAGAAATTCGAGGCAATCTATTCGGTAATTGAAGCTTCCATTATTTTTCCGGCAGAACTGCATACAACCAACTCTTTTCGTCGATTCTCTTGTTTTCCGCGTTTCTCTGCATTTCGTAATACTGTACGTGTATATAAATTTTTTTTTTTTTTTTAGGTTAATGTTTTTGAAATTGTATATTACGGAAAATTCAGCACCTTTCTGAAAGAAAAATGAACGATAAACGTGTCCCGCGACACGACGATTTAAATTGGAAGATCCTGTAATCTCTCGGCGAGATGTGAATCTCATAGAATGATTCCAAAAACAACACTAAGTTAGGCGTTTCCAATATCCACGACAAATATTTTTATTTTGCGATGAATAATATTTTCAACATATTTCTTATACATACATTTTGCGTATTTTTCGTTGTACGATACCACGCTATCCGATCATCAGGGGGGGGGGGATGTTTTTCTCTCGTTTAATAAATTAGTTCACTTGATCAGAGTAAAAGTATGACTCTTCATGCTTTTACGGTGTGCATTAACTTGTCAATTATTATTAAAATAGAACTAATTCACGTGCTAATTACGTGTATAATAGTATATAATACTATTGGTTAACACATATCGTTAACGCATTAGACACATACACTATTCTATCAATTTAATATATCTACAAATAGATGGTGTGATTGTGTTAACTATATCATACTACCAAACTACCTTTGCTGTAATACACGGTTTGTGCTGCAGTGCCTACATTGGGGGATGCAAACATGTAAATTAGATAAAATATGTATAAAGAGATGTTGGACACAAAGTTAATTAATAATGCATTCCTGAATAAAATACGTAAATATACATATCAGTATGTAATATGCGGAATAAATGAAAAATACACGACGTATACATGATCACGTTGTAGCATCTAAACTTCGTTGTAACTTCGTCTATTAATAATTCTCTTAAGCGCACTGTTAAGATCATTTTCAATACGACGCAAAATTAGCCCTCGCATGTTCGGTATTCCGAGATTGAACTACGTTTTCGAGAACGGGAGGCAAGATTTCTGGATTGCAGCCTGCGTTTAACTGCAAGAGCGATTCCGGGTAGCCCGAGCCTACAAAACAGCGGCTAATCGGGGGTAAGCTTGAAAAAAAGTCACGGTGCCTAAGTGTGCCATTATATCAAGTAACGTGCGGCCCTCGCGCGCGTTACAAGCTTTGCATGCGCTTAATCATCGCGATCACGGCGAGATCGGCACGCACGCCGATAAAACGGGGGTGGTGCCTTGCGAAAAATATACCTCGCTCGCTAGATATTTCGGACGTTATCGTGGAGGGTAAGAGTTAGGGCACCAGATACAATAAATACGGGGCGAGGAATTAGATTTGTGGAATTGTAGAAACGAGGACTTGGTTTTAATATGTAGGAAAGACACACGTTTCAGTCCACGATAAATAAGTTAGTTTCGATACTGAGAAAAAAATTTACCAAATCTTAATACATATTTCTTTGAAATAGGCAATTACTTATAACTATTAATAAATAAATATTTACTCAATAAAAAAAAGCAATAATTAAATCACATTAATGGTTTTTGTATTAAATAAATATATGTTTATATTTAGCAAAGATTTACTTACAAGTGTTTCAAATATTTATTAAAATTTAGTATTTTTTCTCCAATATATACATATAAGATTTATAATGTAATGAACAAAGTTCTCAATAATGGATAGTTTTTAAACTGCAGGCTATCAAAAGTGATCTATGAACACTAGATATAGTTTTACACCTTAAAAACTATAATACATCATTGAGCTTTTGTCACACATCTTTTGTTTATCACATTATAAGGTATATAATATATATAAACTAATTTATTTCATCAGGACCCAATTTTCCATATAATTCCGGGATTCTTTACTCCTTCATTGTGAATCGCTTGACGCTTAAATACCTTAAAACCTTCAGATATTAATTTTATCTTAACGATAAATTCTTTTACATTAATTCTGATTTTCTTTACGGTTGATAAGCTTTAAGTATTAAAATATTTTAATTCTAAATATTAAGAAGATGTAATAACGTCGATTCACTTCATAAATATTTAACATTGGATATTAGCAAAGTGCGGCAGCATCTTGAAATGTCTTCTACAAGAAAAGGAAAGCTCTACCAAAACGATACCTAGCAGCTTTAAAACATCTCGAATAATAATACAACTCGCAAATCTCAAAAGCAAGGACGGGATTGTATGCATGCAGGTGTAATAACATCCGTCAATTATTTATTTCCTCGATTTGACATTGGGAGAAATTGGAGGCTTCGTGATTTATCTTCGCGTTACTTCTACGCACGCATCCATTCGGGACAATAATTAATTCAGTATTGTCACGTGAGCTACGGCATCGCCGGAATTATCCTGCCATCCAATTTCTAGAATCGTGCGTCGCGCGTTGCAATGTAATCGAACCACCCACAGTGCGCGTGTAAGAGAGAGAGAGAGAGAGAAAGAGAGAGAGAGAGAAGTATATTGTACAAATATATACTCCATGGACGACACTCATGCAGCACGAACGGCGAATATATACAGCGTCGCGAGGGGATGTAAAACAAGGGTTGGCGGGACGAAGGGACGAGGTAACGGCGAGCAAACGAGAAACGGAGAAATGCGATTAAGCGACAGTAGTCGGCGGTACATTGCGCGTTCCGATCTCGACGATTGCCAAGCACGGCCATCGTCCCAACGTCAACGGCCAGTGTTGCCTCTAGAGTCGTCCATCCTATGCAAATTTCATTCCCGAAGTCAGCACTGTGCGGTCATCTCACGAGACGCTCGGTAAGTCGCTCGATCGCGTCGTAAGTGGGAACGATCGTCGAGAAAAGTTTCGCAACTGTTATCATCGAATAAGCTGTGTGATTCGAGCTGTAATTTCAAGAGAGTTTAAACATTCGAAGGGATTTCACGATTCCTCTTGATTCCGTTCTTACTTTTGCATCATTTGTATATTCCTCTTTATTTGCATCCGTAAATATTCGCAATACATTTTTCTTAATGACTGATCAATTTAGCGCGCAGAGAATCGATAGCCGAAGTACCCACGCGGGTACTCTCAGATTTGAAGCTGACAGGCGTTGTCATAATATTGTCGTATACATATAACGGAATAGGGAGTCATGTAACATAGGCGTGCAGTTTCTCATCTCGCCATCGCCGTCCTACTTTCGTTCGCATTTCCTCGCACAGAGAGACACAATAATTTTCTTAGCAGTCGCGTAAACGACAGGATAAGTAGGTTAAGCCTCTAAAGCGATGACATAGCGGCAATAAGATCGGTTGATATGCGGAGGAAATGTACGATATTTATATAACATAATATATTTGTGGTGTGCATTATATATAGATATGTATATGTATATATGTACAAATAATACCTAGGCGAACGCCACTTCGCGTTAAGATGTCGCCACCCCGAGCCGGGACTGCCGTACTGCAACAGATACCCGAAACATTGTCATCATATGCGTTTAGCAATGAAAAAAAAGAAAAAAAAAAAAAAAGAAAAAGTACTCTATCGTTCCGAGACGCATGCCGGTAAAGAATACGCAAGAAAACAGACACGAACGTGTCGCTCGACCTGCGTCGCATCCGAGAGGTGCGAATCTTTTATTTCTTTTCTTTTATGATTTCTGCTCTCTACACTTTAAAAAAATAGAAGGGTGGATTTAACGCCATAATTGATTTAACACACGGTGTTGATATAAACATCGGTACTGCGAGGATTTAACGCAATGAATTTTTAACCATGAATTTTTAATCCTCAGCAAGGGGCATTTGGACTCAAAGCGAAAATTTTAAACAATTGATACAATTTACACGATTGGTGTTATGAGAATCAATCTCACTGTAAAGCGAAAGTTTAGTTTTATTTTGTACTTTAAATAGAACGTTTCAGAATTTAATGCATGGAATAGTTTTTATAGCTACTCTCTAAATTCTTAGGAGTCTCACTCTAAAGAATTTAGAGTGAGACTCCTAAGAATTTGGTTAGAAAAAAGTGGCTCAATTTTCAATCTTTAAGAGTGAGATTCACTCTAAAAGTTTAGAGAGTACAATTATTAAGGATAAATCCACATCCATGGTGTGAAATTCACAGCACCATATTTCTATATCAACACCAACACTACATTTAAAAATAAATATCAGTGTTAAATCCACGACTATATTTTTTTTCAAGCAGAAAAAAACTTCTCTCTGCTGCGGATTCATACAATTTTCTCTCGATATCTTTTTCTTACTTTTACCGAAACTATTACTGCGCTAAATTTCTTTTCGCGGCCTTATCTTCGTGTATCACTTTCCTGAAAAGAAGACGCGACACGACAATCGTAAAACTGATCGCCGGACAATTTCTCAAAGTTGATTGGCGAATAGCGACATGTGATGACGCGCGGAACGATTGCTCGTTACCGAGTAAAAGGCAACATTACTTGATTGAAGGGACGTACTATTCGAAACGCGCGGCCATAATCCGTGCCGTAAAATAGTAATCTCGCCGCATGACAGGAATAATAGAACGAAAACGTGAAACACTCTCTCGCGGATCACCGAGCGCGCGTTGCTTTTTAATTGTCTCTCGCACGTTCGACCCCGCCAAATTGTTTCGAGTAAAATGGTGAATTCCATCGCTGGCATCGCAATTTCCTTTTCACACCGCTCTCGATTAAAACACACGCCGATTTTATCAGTTTCTCACTATCAAATTAGAAACTCGACTCGAAAATGTGTAAGCTTTTCTTCAAGGCTATATATATCTTATTAATGAGAGAGAAGTTTTATTCTCGGTTCATCACGAATAAGCAGTCTAGTGTCAATGAGATTTTTTAAGACATAAAATGTAAAGTTTGAAACGTCTTAAACTAAGAAATTGATCAATCGTAGTCGATTGTTCTCCTCACATTCGACTGATCAATTTCTTCAGGCTTAAGATTTAAAGCTGAAGTTTTACGCTTTAAAATCCCATTGACACCGCTTAAAGTAAGTAACACGATCTTTTATGCGACATGCTTCAATTTAGCGCACATAACACTTGCAATTATAGAACCGGAATACAAGACAAAGTATCAACTGACTATTGTGCTATTCAGGGAAAGTTCTTGGCAACGTGTATAACTACGGTACAACTTTAATTACTTTCCATAAACAGTACAACAGTTGGCCGATACTTCGTCTATCGCGTAGTACTCTTGTTTTTAGATGATGATGATAATCGGATGGGAAGTATCACGTCTTCCTTCTAGTTTTTTTCGTGCACCTCTCACTTTTCGCATTTCGGTCGAGCGACGTGGCATGCCTCGAAATGCATGCAATTATGCACTAGTCTCGCGAGCTGCTCTTGCATATCGACGTTAAGAGCCCTCACCTGACGTGCAATCATATTTTCCCGCAGGGAAAAATCGCGCGGCAGAAAATTTTCGCAATTTATCCCTTTACCCGCCGGATCGTTTTCGCGGCTGGTAATCTGCCAATTCGTAAATTATTCTCGCGTGTCTAACAGCATCGAGCGGAAATTTAAAAGCACCTCGTAATTTATCGACGGTGAGGACGTAAGCGTGCTCGTCCCGATTGCGTTCCATTAAATTTTTTTGCTCAGCGTGCCTTTACAGGCGGGACAACAAAGGGCCCCTGGCATCTAAAGATTTAATATGCATTTGCGAACGTAACAGCGACGAACTCGCGCGGAAATGCAAAGAGCAGCTCGATAACGAGTCGTAAATTTTATGACTTTGGGTTAGTAGAGAAAAAAAAAAGAACGTCTCTTGTAAAACTGGCAAAGATATATACACAACGCGGCGCAGCATTGTTGTTAATCATTAGACAGAGAATCATTAATCCAATTGCACACAAGTTCTCATCAGATTTCATTCCCAGAGGAACATTTTTAATCTACACCGCGATAGAGAAAAATCGCAGGTGAGCGGAAACTGGCGGTTTAGACGCTGCGAGAAAAGATTTTCCAGAGAAGCGTTACACAATAAAGCTGTTACATGAAAAAAAAAAAAAAAAAACAATTCTGCTGAAGTATCTAAAAATTTAGCTAGATACAGATAAAAATAATTTTTTTGGATTATCAAAATATCTCCATTATAAATAGTATGACGAGAAATACTGAAAAAAGTTTTGACAGTCAGTAACCAGTTTGAGCTTCAATTTTTTTATTTATTGATTAATTTGTAATTTAAACTTAACCTCGTTTAATAATAATTGTGTTTTATAGCTATACATATTGTATAATCATTAAATTGATAGTTTTATTATTAATAATTTAAAAAATTACTACAAAACCATCAGTTTAATCATAGTTAACTAACCATAGTTAAAAAAACACAATTTTTACATTATCGTCATTAAGTGTTAACTACAAATTAATCAGAAAATGCCAAACTAAGATGAGCGTCCTTTATCATATTTTTGTAGCCCAACAAAACTATTTTTCTAATCTATATATATTTAGCTAAATTTTAGATATTTCAGCAAAATCGTATTTCCACTGTCAACGTTAAAATTTTGTTCGCAAAGTAAAAGACAAATCGCGCAAATATAATCTGAACATCCGCGAACGTTCTTTCGCTGCAAATTTCTAAATGGTCGATAAGCGAGCGGACGGTTTAAATCGAAAATTATTGTAATTGTTCGTTAAATCCTCCCCGATAATCCGCACGGGGCGATCGGAAAGTTATTTGATTCTAGCGTAAAACAAAAGCGATATCGATAATGATACCAAATAAATGTACATTCTCCTTTTTTTCCGCATAAATTTGTAGAACACTAAAGTAACGTAAAGCGGTCACTACCTTAATTAAAAGCCCGTAAAACCCATAAACCTCAACGTGTAATAGCCGCGCCGTTATTTATTCTAGTTTCGGGCGCGATCTCTAAAGGTGCGATTTACGAGCGAGATCTTTCCGTCACCGTATAAATTCCGTGCATAACGCAACCCGTTCCCATCGACAATTAACATTTCACGGTACGTGGGAGTACCGTGCGGAATATTATTTTAAAAGACCGCGTAATTCGCGAATAAATATTAGCAATTTTGCGCCGGGTGTGCGAACATTCGCGGGCTCATTAACGCGGCTCGCGTCGTTAATCCCCGATGAAAGAATGGATTGTTCTCTCTCGCGCAGTCCCTACGATTTGCATTTTAAAAATAACGCCGCCGTACACCACGCGTCGTTTTGTCATCGTTATGACACCCGGCGCCGATCTGCATTAGCACCTCATAAAATCTCGTGCGAGGTAAAACACGATAATACACACGCAACTCGTATTCGCACTAATAAAATTCTAAAGTCAATTCTAAAGACTCAATTAATGAAAGGAAAAAATCCTGAGAGCGACCTTAAAAAATAAGACTCCGACGATTCCACGAATTAATGATAATTATTATGTCGTGTAATTCGATATCTCGGAATTTGCGAATCTCGGGATTTTTAACGCGAATAAAAGAAACATATTCCAAAACTGAGCATTAAATTGCATAAAATTTTTTGGATTAGAAAAATTAAAAAATATTAAAAAATGTATCGATATGTTTTCACAAAGCTACCCGACGCCAGTTTTTTTTTTTTTCACGTGTTATTGGATACAAATTATTTCGAAAGGAAAAAGAAAAAGAGAATTATTCGCCCTTTTTACAGGAAAGACTCGATTAGACTCGTTAGTCGGCCTCTCTGAAGGATAAGCGTGTATAATTGAACGGTACTCGAGCCAAAAAAGATCCTCGCGAATAGCTCGGACGCGATTCACTCGGTATAAGACGTCAGTCAGTTTCGGTTGCGCCAACGTTGGCGTGTGTTAAACTGTCTTCCAGCTGACGGGTTAATGCCAACAGGACGTCACGTGAGGCGAATAAAGCTCCTAGGAACCTCGGCTCCCGTGGAAATTAACGCGTCACGACTTCATCGGGTTTGATAGGATGCGTCTAAACCTCATTGCATCGCTTGTGTCGAGGCAGGTGCAGCTATAAGTAATAATGATGCTGCGCGCGAATCAAACTGATGCACGATGCACGAAAAGTCACGCAATCTACGTCGCAATTCGATGAGCGAAAGTTAACATCTGATTCGATATTATTCGGCAACGATTATGGAGAAAAATGTAAATACGTGCTACGCGTAGAAAAATGTTTGGTTGAATTAACTGGGATTCGAGCGAAAAAATGAATGATTCAGAATTGATTCTGATTAAATCTATTAGATTTCTGATTAAATCCACTAGAATTCTAAATGGGATAATCAATTCAGAATTTCTTTTACTCAAAAAAGTGATCTTGCAGTTATAGCGAAAAATTTCTAAGTACGAAAAATTAGCTAAAATAGATCAATTTCTAGTAACTACTGCGATATTGGATATATACTGCATCTAATCATATAGATGACAAAGATAGAATTTAGATTTGTGCTATAAATTCTATGCGTATGATACGTAATTTTCTATTAAATACAAAAAAATAGAGATAATTCTAGCTGGAGCAGCAAAATATTTTTTTGCGTATTGATTAAATCTACTAGAATTCTGGTATTTTTAATGAAAAATCTAGTAACAGTGTTAGACCAGAATTCTGAAGCGTTAATTTTTTCCAGTAGAATTCCAATTAATTCAACCAAATATATTTTTCCATGTACAATTTTAGAAAATTTTATGGAATTGGCAAATTTATTATAGGGACAGACGCGTATTTATGTAAAATTTACTTTCCTTTTCTGATAAATAAGCGTTACATAGAGCTACGTAAGATACATCTTTTACATTTCGTAAAGTAAATCTATAAATTACAATACATCTCAATAAAATTTATTTTATCGACGAGTATTTTTTGCCTAAACGTTGACAAAATTTACTTTACTGCACGGTAAAAAATACAAGTGAATAAAGTCTTGAAAGTTTTTCGCGCTTATCAGTGTTTATCTTGAGAATAATAATTTACTGTAAGATAATAATCACTTGGACGGATCGACTATAATCGTATAAATATACTATCTTACATCTCTGGTATTTTTAGGCAGGTGAAGTTGGTCATAAGTTCGGCAAAGATAGCCAGAATATTTTTATTATATATAGTCTTGTAAGATAAAAATTACCGAACCATTTTTCTCCGTGCGAAAATATGTGTGATTTATCATATTGATTTTATTTTGCTTCCGAAAGAATAAGACGTTGCTATTTGCATTTATATCCGCGATCGCGTGACTTCCGAAAATAAGACGTCGAGATCGAATCCGACGAATCCATCTCCAAGAATGTATAAGACGGAATGACGCAAATGCAAAACCGTGCATCGCTCTGTTCGTGCTTTGTTCCGAGAACGATCCAACGAGTATTCCGTTCGCGACCGTGTTTGAGCGATTGTATGCTTTTCTCGCGGCGCGCGACTTGTCTAAAAAGCTGTGTTAGTGAAGCTGCAAAAATAGCATTGACGTTGGTTAAACCTTCCCCGTAAGGAGAAAGGAAGTGCGGTTCATTCGGCTGACGGTCTACCACACAACGGGTAGCTACCTTTCATTGAATCAAGGCAGGTTTCCTGTGGTTCATGTTAAAGAATCGGAACTGTAGCCGCAGCGTTAGATCTTTCCGTACTGTTGGGAAAGAATAGGTGTCGTGAGTATTAAAAAACATATATCGCCAGCTTGGATT
>NW_017305987.1:1391354-1414419 GCF_001594115.1 Trachymyrmex septentrionalis | reverse complement strand
GGAAAGAATAGGTGTCGTGAGTATTAAAAAACATATATCGCCAGCTTGAATTCGCAGTCACGCACTGAAAGAAAAAGTTTGGTAATAGCATCAAATCTTGAGTGAATTAATGCCAATCAAATTCTTCGGTTAATGTAACCAAAATAATTTTACTTTCCTAATTATTTAGTAAGTATTACCAAACATAATAATATAATCAACCATTTGATAATATCTATTAAATATTTAAGACAATAAAAGCATTTTTGATTATATTAATCGAATATTATTTTACTCAATATTGATAGCTATTATCAGACTTCAATAGACTGCGGATAGCAAACGTTTACGATAAAAGAGATCTCGGAGCACTCGACCGGCAAGATATGAGGCCTGTTCTTTTTAGTTGAATTTCTTGCACAGTTCATCTCTCTTTCTTTCCTCTGTGTGTTGAAGAGAAAAAAAGGAAAAAGACGAATTGTGCAAGAAGTTCAGGTAAACAGAACATCATCTATAATTAATTATCTATAATTAATTTTAAATGGCATCGACACTCAAAAGTACTACTCAACCGTAGAAACTTTCTAAAAAAATGAAAAATGCACGTCAATGACATCGTTTGAAATATCGAGAATCGACATGAGCTTTTCATTTCAATCTTGCGAGTCAAGTAGACCACTGCAACATGATATCGACACCGTTTGCAATAAAAGGGACGCAAATGTGTCGTGACACGCCTGAACACCTACATATGCATCAAATAAATAAAGGGGACTGGCGTATATGACATATAGAACACGGGGAACTGGCGGCCCATCGATTCTGTCTATGCAAAATGCAATCTCGTCAAGGTGCGCTGGGTTCGAACAATGAAACTTAGATCATCCACGTGTCGTATGTACTGTGATAGTATGTTGAAGTGTTAAAAGTAAAAAAAAAGGTCGAACTTAAAAAGAAAGTAGAACGGGAAAGGAGAGCAAAGGGAAATGATGTCGACAATGCAAAATGAAATCGTGCGGGTCGGATTTGCGAGAGGGATGCAATGTTAGTTATGTATTCGGTCTTTGAATCGCGTGATCCTATTTCAGGGAATGTAGAGAATAAATCGTTGCTTAGTGATTAGACTTGGGAAGTAATTATTGTTACGCGTGATAGTTTTTTCACAAAAGTTTTAGATCATAATGCATGTAAAACGCAAAACTGCAAACAATTCTTGTTTCTAATATTCATTTAAGTGACAAGAATCGGTAAGATTCAGGATTGTCATGATAACTAAGAATTTGTTAAATTGATCCATTCCTTTGCACTCACATTAAAAAAAAAATATATATATATGAAATGATACTTTATATCTCTATTGGAGAATCGAAATTTCTCAAGAGCTAATATTCCACACACAAGATTTCTTAACGTTAAGAATATATTAAAACGATGAATTTTTCAATATGTTAACTGACTATATAGAGAAGTTCTATTCTCGAATTTCCAAAAATTCTCCATTTTGTAGCCAATTAACACTTAAAAAAATTTATGTGTCGTACGACAAATAAAATGTTAGCTTTAGAGTGCAAAAGGTCAATCGAAATATTAGAAATAAGTTGTCACAAGTTATGGGGAAAGACGAGCTCATTTTTTACAAGAAAGCTACTCACTGCGCTGCAACAGCGCTACGCTCTATTTTTTAAGTCATCTGCGGGAAGAACGGTGAAAGTTGCAGGACCACCAGCGATCGCTACAAGCTTAGCTCGTTCCATAGGTTCCACACGACAAACTAGCCAGATAAACGAATCCATTAAAATCAATGATAATCTAAATCGTTTGCTCAAATTGCGGGACTGAATTTTTGAGACTCGACAGGACAATGCAGAATAAAACAAGGATTTCATAACTCTTATAATTTTTGTAAGGATTTCGGAGTTGTGATAAAAATGTGCGAGAGTATATGCATCTGTCTCTGCAAACACTGAGAAAAAATAGTTGGTTCAAAACATGACTATAAATTATAGCTAAAATATAGTAATTGCAACCATTTTATGGTAATAATAATTATAATTTATAATTATTTTTGATACTAATTATATATATATATATATATTTGTTAATATAACTATATATACAGTTATTATTACTAACATTTTATAGAGAGTAGTAATTAAGTAACTACAATTATGGAGCAGTAATTACAAACAAACCAAAAACTTTCTCTCAATGAAATAATTTTTGTAATGATGCATGCTATAAAGGAAAAGAAAGTGAGGATATGGTTTTGATTATAATTTAGATAGTTAGATTGCAATTTCGTTTGGAAATTAAATTGATTTAATTTCCTGTTTCTACCAATATAGTTTAATTTTAAACTTGGCTCAATTAGCTTTTCATCTTTTTCTAGTTCTAAGAATTAGAAAAGTATGAAGAGTTAAACCGAGATTAAAGTTTAAACTATATTGATAGAAACGAGCATTAATACGATAAGATAATGCGGACACCATTTGTTAATGTGCTTAGCAATGCTATTTGACAATAAGCGATAATGTGGCAAATTATCAGCACAACTTAAGTGTATCAATTGCGAAAGCATAAATATTTCGTTTGTTAAATAATCAAGAGCATGAAACGGCTGTGCCATTTAACGTCGATTAAGCGTAAGTCCGATAGTTAGTCGAGTTTGATTAAAGACTCAAAGAAAATTGGTCAATATAAATTCGTACCAAATTAAACTACCCTAATCTTCGCTTCTCTGTGCTTCACTGAAAATTGAAAAACAAGCAGATCATCATCTGGTGCACCGCTTAATACACCTTTTTTTATGTGTATCTTTAATAAAAGCGCGGGAGGACAAGATATAAATTAAATAAGGAGTAATAAAAAAAAACAGATAGTAAAGTGATAGTAAAGGGATTCAAAACATAACGTGAGAGCTATATTATTCGAGGAAAGAAACAGCGTTTTTCAAATAAAAAAGAACATTTTTAAGACATTTTGTATATCGCTTCATAAATCTTTCACATATTTAAATAATTTTAAATTAAGGATTTGAAAAACACTGTGTCGGAAATTAGAAAATTTCATACTTGAACAGGGACAAGCTGGGGAATCTCATAATTACCTCTATATGTCACTAACTAGAAAAATAATAAATGAATATAGCGGGATGAATGAATGAATGATGCAATATACTATAGTAAAGCGCTATTTGAGACTACGAAGCAGATTCGGAAAGGTTAGAAGCATTTCGTCACGTGGTCTCCATAGTCCCCCATACAATTGCTCCCATCTAAATGAAAAATTAATAGTACAATTATAATTGTGATAGAAACAATGGCATCTACGTAATACGTTCGTGAAACGCTTCATTGCGCTGCTAACGTAATTTGTGACACCTGTTCAGATTATTGTGCGGTGACCCGTGAATGGAGCGTCGCACTTGACGTAAAAGTGTAGAACAATTATATCAACCTTCTAAGACATACACATATAGCTACTTCTGTAATGATATCCCTATCAAAATGTTTCTATCATAATGCACGCTAAAAATATAATTAGAAGCGATTGTTTACGTTTGTAATTGACTACGCAAGTATATAAATTAATGCTAATTATCTTCGATCAATGCCAATTACTTCTAAAACACTTTTTCATTCCTATAAGTGATACATTTTTTTTGTTCTGTATAGGCTACTTGAGCTATAATAAATATTATTAATCATATCGACATCGCGATACCCTTTTATACTTACTCCTATCGATGTTGCGTTGCAGATGCGCAGCTACGCGATGTCTAGCATCATTGAACTCCAGATGCAACCCGAGTCGCAACAACGTCGGGTTTTGTTCTACCAATTGTGTGATTTCCATCTCAATTTTGTTACCCAATACTTGTGACCTCTGAAAAATGATGCGAATATCTCGTTAGATCTTATTGTCGCTATTCTTGCAGAAAATATTTGTGCACATAAGTTTATACGACAACCTACCTGATTCGAACATCGGAATTCTTCGATTGATTTTGTTTTAAGAAGGGATCTGATCAGCCTTACTATCACAGGCGGGCTTATGAAATTTGTCTCCACGCTGAAGAAGAAAAATATTTTTTTACATTAAAGCAATCAGAAATTATCAACATATAAATTTTATGCATACTTGAGTACTCTGAGTGTCGAATTTTTCTCTATGGCATCGGCTAGCCGTTGCGCGGTCTTGTCATTAAGTCCAACGTTGGTTAAACTTAGCGATTCAAGATGTGTGTTCATTTCCAAACCTTCGAACAACTGCATGAATTTTTCGTCCGAAATATTCTGTAACAAGATCAGCATTAGTTTAGCATAAAACGTAATTCTCTTCTTATAATGGTATAATTGACGCTACTTACTTTAATATTGTTCCAATTTAAATCAGTTAGAGAGGAATCATCGTCTCGCACTTGTTTAATGGTAGCGTCAACGTCTGTATCATTAGGCGGTTCCATCGGATAAATTTTCGGCTGACTAGCCTTCGTCACACCGTCCCAACCAAGTCCGACTGGCTGTCCAGAATTCAGTAGAGACGCGTGATACTGATCTTGATTCATCATAGAATGGAATCCAAGAATAGCTGAATGGAAAAGATAGTCTCGATTATTTATCTTTCTATTCTGATACAAAGAGCTCTCTTTCAGAAAAGATCAATCTTCTTACCTGCAAGATCAATGATTTCTTCTTGGGTGGCGGCCGAAAGCGCTTGTTCATACTCTTCACCAAGATCTATCGCGATCTGCTCGTCTGCTTCCTTTTCTTTCGTGTTGTCTTGTGGTGGAGGTACCCACTAAAACAAATAATATAATATGATGTATATATAATTCGATTACCAATATATTATACAAAATTTATTTTACTACTATTATTCAATTAGACCCTGGTGGAAAAATTTTTACGAAAATTTATATGTGTAGATTGAAACAAGATCTTAAAAATTATTAGTTTATCGTAGATATTCGTAGTGGGACGTGGAGCTGCGATGTTTGTATGAAAAACCCAGAAATCCTCCGCCTTCAAATAACACCATTCTATGTCCCACTACAAATATCTACGAAAAGTTAAGAATTTTTAAGATCTTGTCTGTTTTCTGTACCTTTCCATAAATTTTTTCCCACCAGGAAATGTTGACTTTAGCTCTTTCATGTTTCTTTTTCAACTATAACCTCAAATTTAGGCTTTCTAGACTAGAATTACTTATCATCTATCTATTTCGCTGTGTTGATAGAAAAATAACATAAGTAAAAAATTAGCATTTTTTAGATAATAAAAATAAATCAACTCTAAAAATTAATATATTCATTTATGTCAAAAAGTACAAAACTCTAATAAAGAGTGAAATTGACATGACACTAAAATTGCAATGTTCAAATTTGAAAAACTCACGATATAATTTCAAAGAATGCAATCTAATTAAAAAGATAACATGGAAAGAAAATCAAATTATAGAAATTGTATATTAATTATTCTAATTAAAACGTTTTCATTTAGAATTTCAAAAATTTAAGGCTCTACTGAAAAGTTCCTAATTTTAAGATGTGTCATTTTTCTGCCAACGCAACGATTTGTGGAACATTATAGACAATACTTACTTTCTTGCCCCTAATTACACCAGGTACATATGGCTTCAGTTCTGGAATATCAGGTGTCTCTAAAGCTTGTTTATTGATATGCTCAATGAGCTTCTTGCGATTCAATGGCCCCGTAGGACTCTTATTGCATTCATAACTGCAACGTTGCGAGGGTGGCATAAAACTGTCCTGTATAAATGTAACATAGATTCAGTATCCCACAGGAATAATAAAATAGAATTTTTTAAGTAACAAACTTACATCAGGATCCACTTCCTTGGCCAATATATTAAGCTCCTCCGGCGTAAGCTCTGCCAATAGTTGATCCACGTCAATATCATCGTACTCGCTCAGATCCTTGCCGTACAGCTTGGCGGCTGTCGTCATGGTGGTTGTCTTGGTCGACGAAGAAGTCTGTAAATCATCCCATGGTGACTGGTCAACAACCGAGTGTCTCCTCGACATTTTGCAAAGTTCTAGCCTATTCCCGATAAACTTCTGTACTATTCGCGCAGAAATTAAGTATTATCTCAACTAATTTCTCCCTCTCAAGTCTCATGCAAGAACAGTTCAGTGATAAATGGTCAAAACAACACAATCGCGTGATAATAAAACGTTTCTGTGGATAGCGATCTCGGCAACGCGAGCAAAGAGAGGGAAGGCCGTTATCGACGTCTCGTGCTAATTATCACGGCGCCCGTCGGTCGACCGGAATCAATTATTCAAAGGGCGCGTTGTCGGCGAGGGCACAAAAGGCCGTCGACACGAGCCGCGCCCGCTCCGCGAGGGTCGTCGGCACGGCCGCGACCGACTTCTCTTATCACGGAGGCGTTATCAGCCGGAGCAGAAGCACCGGCCGTTCGATCGCGATCGACTGATCCGATCGCATCGACGTGCCCGACGTTTAAATTCAGCGAGCGTCCGACGCGGCTGATGCCCTCTGACCCAGATAATTCGGGATCGATTTTCATTGACAAGTCGCGTGCCAAAATCAACGGCGGTGATGTCAATCTCGACCGAAGCGACCCGGCCGAGGGGCCCCCGTTTCGGGACTTACTCGATGACGCGTCGCGGTGTCACCGCGGATGGGCGTACCGCGCGTGCCGCCACCGGTTGTGTGGATGCAGGAATTCAGAGACCGTTCCGCAGGAGCCTCACCTGCCTCACGAACCTCACGTGCACGGGATCACACTTCGAAATCTGACAATATTCGCAGACGCGAACGTCTCACTATTCTCACTGATGACACTGACCAGCCCACCAGCGGCAGCGCCCTATAATGCCGACAACGCGATTGCGCGACGGCCGATCCTGCGTCTGATAAAATTTGTCCAGATTCCAGAATTCTCGAACGGGACACGTGACGATTTTTATTCTCGTTTAGACGGATGTAAACAAGAGGTTACAGTCTCTGTTCTCTAGATGCAGTTACGGAGACGGATGCGATTTTTAACTGTGCGTCAACTGGCGACACTTGGACAACTGCACTATTGCACGCGACGCTGGAGAATGTTACGACGAATGGAGTATATCAAGTATACGTTGAGCGAAAGCGGGAGATTTGAAGTGACGTGATAACGAGTCGTAATAGTCGTATTGCACGAATACAGATGCGTTTCAGAAATAGTATTGAATGTTTAACGTTTAAACAGTATTAAAATGTTAAATTATAATTTAGATTATCTCTAATCATTTCTATAGATCCATTACTCCTCAATATACGTATGTCATTAATTTAACTAATGGAGTTAAACAATTTAATTTTAAAAAATTTGATTCAAATTAAATTTATTATTTATTAGTCATATGTTAACGTGAATGATGTTTTAATTTAACTACAGAAATGGATTGATTTAAACTTGTATATACATGAAAGTTAAAAATAACAAAATATTTGTTAAATCAAGAGCTTGGATTTTGTCATTGCTTCTTTTAATAATAAACGAGAATATATTATTTATATATATTATTTTATTATTTATTATTTATGTATAATAATATATTAATAATTATACAGGGTGTCTTAATAACTATCGAATTTTCTCTTAAGGACATATTCTTGAATTATAATTGAATTATAATTAAAGATAGTGTATAATTCGAAAACTATCAAAGTCTCGATATTTTCGAAATTAGAATTTTTGTCTTAGAATGTTCAAAAGAATCTAGAAATAATAATAGAGGCTCTAAAAGTAAAATAGTTTTTTACTTAGAAGCATTTAAAGTTAGCTTATAATTCAAAAAATTATTATAACCTCGACATTTTCTTATTAGAATTTTCGTCTCAAGAATTTCGTCTCAAATTATCTCAAGAATATGTTTTTAAGAGGAAATTCTTAAGAGGTAGTTGTGAGACATCCTGTATATTTATATAAGAATCATGCAAAAATTCCATAAGATTATTGATTTTTATAGTTTTTAAATTCTGGATAGTTTTGAAATTCCAGAAGCTCTTCATAATTGTGATCTTTGGAATTCTTAACAAAATTCTTAGAATTTTAGATAGTGCAATACACACACACACAATATATACATATTTTCTTATTTATTATGTTTTTCCAAAATCTCATCGATTTTTTAAAATTTATTTTATTATTTTTATTAAATTTCGATTCTTGTATTAAAAATTTTAAACAAGTATATATTCTTAGAATTATATTATAACCTAATCTATATCAAAGATCAAAATTACACACATATAAAGTAATTTCAAAAATCTTAGAAATTATTTTAGAGCTTAATAAGACATAAGATAAACATAAAATATTTTAAAATTGTCACACTGATATATTTTGAATAAAAACTTTTTAGGATATTTTTTTAGATATCATGTTTTCTGAATATATTAAATGTAATTATGTTAATAATTATGATAATATAAAAATAGACGGAAAAAATGAATTTTGCTGAAGTATCTAAAAATTTAGTTTTAAAAATAATTTGTTGGTTTATCCAAATAATTATATGTAGGATGCCCAAATTATTTGTTAGATTATGAAAGTTTTTTTGCAGCATTATTATCGTGTTTAAACATCCTATATATAATTATGATGATGCAAAGAAATTATTTTTAAATCTTATATTTAATTTTTTAATACTTCAACAAAATCATTCTTTCCATGCATTTAGTATTGAACTCGAGTTCTTGAGCTTCCTGTACGTAAGTGCAAGTTTCGTTCCTTTTTTTCCTTGAATGAAACGCTGGTATCGATTGATAACTGGTTTTCGCAGCGCAACGATGCATCTCTGAATCAACTTGGACGTTTTCAACTATCAAATTCCAGCGCTATATTATCAATATATATGTATATTCTCATCAATGTATTCTACTAAATTCATAATGTTAAAAATAATATTAAAACAAAGCCGGGCAAATTAGAGTTATTACACGTTCTTGTTTGTATATATTACTGTATCAATTATTGTTTATTATTAATAAATACATTAACGTTTCGTAACAGTTCTCATTTGCCCGGGTTTGTTTTAATATTATTGTTTAATAATGATTGAGAGCTCTATTAAATTAGATTTATATTTTATAATGTCAAATTATTTGAGTTATTTGTATAGTCATTTCTATAGTCACAACTGCACCAACGCAATATGTTGTTCATTTATAACTAAACAATGGAGTTAAACAGTTTACTTTAAGAAAATTTATTAAACTGGACTCAAGTTTAGTTTATTTAATTCACCTTATTTAGGACTCAATTTAGTTAATTTTTTATTAAGTGTATACGTTAATATATACATTGTTTACTTTAAAACTAATCACACGTGTGGATTAAATGACATTTTCACATATGATAGAAGTTAAAACAAAACGTTATTTTTTTAATTCAAGAGATTGAGTTGTTATGTCGTTGCTGCATCGTCTATACTTTACGACATCGTCTATCGCTTTATTGCAATTCAATATGAATTCAAGAGCCGGTATAAAAATATCCGCGTATCAGTGTGCATCCGGTAAGGCGCAAAACCACGCAAGAGTCATCCGCATATTAATCGAGCCTCGGAGTCCTCGTTTCTCGGCTGACCGTGAAACCGGCACGTGAGTCCAACTTGCCAAAATTGGCAATTCCCCTTCCTCCATCCTCTCCGCTTTTCTCATCCGGTTCCTCCTGTTTCCCTCTTGTATCGCGTAATCTGTGGGGGCTCGGCATTGACATAATCGATCTGGCAACGCGGAGCCACTCAAGGTCACAACACGAGAAAGATCTCTCTCTCTCTCTCTCTCGAGTCGAGAGAGAGAGAGAGAGAGAGAGAGAGAGAGAGAAGATCGTGGGACAGATATCGGTTTGAAGAGAAGGTGGAGATAAAGGAGAGGAACACGAAAAGATCAAAGGAGACCCATTCGCTCGTATAGATAATTTATCAGGTGAGAGAGAGAGAGAGAGAGAGAGAGAGATCGCGGGACCATCTCCGGATCGGCAGTCGCGATCGGAGTGTCCGTCGCGCGTTATAGCGCTGGTGGCAGCGACAGCCCGCAAAAATAGCTGAGGCCTCCTCGCTGAGGCTGGCACACTCCCAACAGGCTATACTTGGACATACCCGCGCACTCGGATTATTTATAGTGAACGCGAGAGCGCGGCCACTGGCCTTCTTACGAACTAACCAGCCGCGGCTACCAGCCGAGGAGACATTCCGCCGCCCGTGACCTAGGCCCGCATTAATAATGGGCTCCACCCTTGCCTTGCGACTACGAGGAACTTAGCACTTTGCACTCGCTGGCGAGCGTAGCCCTGGCATCAGCACCTTCATGTTCCTTTTCTCTCTCTCTCTCTCTCTCTCTCTCTCTCTCTCTCTCTCTTTCTCTCTCTTTCTCTCCTCGCCTCTTGCTGCAATTTCGAACCCTTCCTCCGACAGATCCTGTCATCTCAGACTGTCGACTCGCTCTAAGTCTTTCGGCACCTAGTTCGCTAGCTGCAGAGGTCCTTGGACTCTGGCAAATCCGTAGTCCGTTCATTCCAGACCTTTTCTTGGAGAGATCATGGGGGGGTCTCTCGCTTTCGAAGACACAATAATGAGGCGATAAACATATTATGCTTGGTTTATGCCCTTCGGTCTTAACCCTAAAATTCAGCCAATAGGGTTGCCAGTCTTAATTGGTCCTAAATTGAAATATGTATTCCATTGGATGAATTTTAGGATATAATAGGGTCAACTTAGGATTTGACTTTCAGCTAGGTAGGGGATTTAAAGATAAACAAGAGAGTTGATAGGTGAGGTGGTCAAAACAACCCAAAAAAATTTGAAAAATTTACATCAGTTATATTCTTATGAGACAGAGGAATGTAAAAATAATGATTTCCAGACTCTGGACAGTACCTTTTACTTTTCTTTTTCACAAAATAAGGTTTTAAAGAAAACTATACCTAGAGGTGCTGATCATCCACCCACTTAAAACTTTGTTAATTTCCATTTAACTGATGTAAAACCTGGGCTCAAACGACGAAATCTATTTTTAAATCGGTGCAGCACGAAATTGTTCACAAGCACGGAAACAAGCTGATTATAAACAACAGTAAGTCTGAAAGGTCTCCGGAGAGGGTGTGCAATTTGAATGAGCTGCTAAAAATATCCTATCTTTTTCGAGAGGACATGTGTCTTTATTTTCTTCTCGCTCGATCAGCCGACTAGATGACTATCGTGAAAAAAAGTCGGGGATACGAAAGTCACGCAGTGATAGATCACATCTGTCCGAGATATTTTTACCCAGATTTCTAGAATCGTTTTCAATGTTAAGGTGATATTCCGCAGCCTATTACGCGCAAGATGCACTGAGCTGAAGACAGCAGAAGCTAAAAAAATTATCTCGCAGCTGCTTGTAATGATCTTGTTTGATTTCTATTTACTACATTTCTCTGATTTGTTATTTTTCTAATTTGAAGACTTTCCAGCGGAACTCAGAAGCCCGTTACGAGGAAGTAGGACGAAAATGCTGCCGTGACGATATGGCGCGATGGAAAACGCAATCGACTTTTTTTCCCTTTAGCTGATGGGAAAGCGAGTCATTCGCGAGCCGATTGACCGGCGACGCGTCCAAAGTTAATTTCTAACGGCAATTAATCGACCGGCAGGTACGGGAAGTAAGAGCCTACATCGTCAAACATCGAATAACTTTCGATACTGCTTGCGTAGTGCTAGTTATGTTCAATTAGTTACTTTTAACACGGTCGATTAACTTGTGGAGAAACGGTTCATTCGATTATAAAACTGTGAAAAAGACCTAACATTGTAACAGTTTAAGATTCTTTTACATTAAAAAATTTTAAGGACAATTAAGTATGTAGCATTAAAACAATAACGTTTACATTACCCTGATAAAAATGTATGTAGTTTTTTTAAATATTTATCCAGTTATTGTCTAATATTCAGAGTTGGGTAGTAACTAATTAAAACGTTAACAGTTAAAAAAAAAACAGTTAAAAAGTTAATATTTTTTAACTTAACTTAGTTAATTTTAAATGCATTAATTTTTAACTTAATTTAGTTACTTTTAAACTTTAATTTATTAATTTTTTTTAAATAAAAAATTATTCTACCTCTCTTAATGCTAATATTCTTTTTTCTATAAAGTCTTAAACATTATAGAATTAATTTAGAAAAAGTTCAATGATTTTATGATGAGAGACTATAATAAAAGTCACACTGTACGGTAGCCAGTTTTTATTGATTCACTAGGTTTTGTCAATTCCCGCTTATATTTGAATCACACTAATTTTAGATATTATAAATGTTATATTTCAACAACATAAATATGAAATGAGCCTTGGATGAAAAATTGTTGTAGAACAGTACTGCACATCCACTCATTTCCTAAATTTTTACGTTTATCTTTGTAACAAATATCTAGTCGATGTAGTTATAAACATGCATGAGCAGTCATTTTAGAAGTTAAAGAAAGTTAGATAAAGGTTAAAGGAAGAGACATAATATAAACATATATCTTTCTCTTTTGTAAGATTCTACAAAAACGCCATATAGTGTGACTCTTATTATATATAAATAACTTACATGTGAATATAATATATTATAAATAAAAAGTTAAATTTACCTAATAATTTATATTTGTAAGTGTAAATTAAATTTACGTAATAATCTATATTTGTGATAGTTAAGTGATTACTTTAAAGTAATCTCATTATAAGAAAAATTAGAACATTCTGATCTAAAAAATAATTTTTTTTTTAATTAACTTTTTTTAAACTTAAGTTAATTCAATTTTAGCTTAACTATCCTTTTACTAAGTTAATTCTTTATTCCTTCAATTTTTAACTTAATTTTATTAATTTTATAAGCCATTAACTTTAACTTAATTTAATTTTAAAAAAATATTAACTTATCCAACCTTGCTAATATTACTGCTAATATTATCCTCATTATATTAGTTATAACAATGTTGAGAATATAGAAAATGAACAAGAACTTGATAAAGTTTTTATTCAATGACTAAAGCAGTTTCTGGTAAAGATATCTCTGGAATATATCTGTGAAAATTTTTCTCATAATTTTTATACGAATAGAAACAGTATTTTTCAGACATACTCAAAAATATTCGGAAAGTTTACATCTTCTCTCAGAATTTTTTATACAAGCGAATTTTGAAATGTTCTACAATTTCTTATATAATTCCATAATACATATTCCATAATTAAAAAAAATATTTTTCAATTTTTCAGATTTCATAACATTTCATCAGAAATTATACTTACAAAAAATCTTAGAAATCTTACGATATTTCATAATTAACATATATGAAAAATTCTGAGAAAAGATATAGATTTTCTGAGAAATGTTTCAATTCGTATAAAAACTGTGAGAAAGTCATAAAATTATACAGAAATTCTAAAAAATTATATAGAAACTCTGAAAAATTATATGAAAAATTCTGAGAAAAATTTTCACCAGGGATGAGCAACTTGCTTTCCAGTTATTGTATTAGTATTAATAGATTAGTATCTAGTAGATTATTTTTAATTAAAATACTGCATCCATTTATATTATCTTGTTCAGTAAATGGATTCAAATTTTGAACATCTTTTGTACGCAATAACTGCGTACCGCAAAGCGTTATCAAGATGTAAATCTTGATTGGAATCCTAAGTAGTTTTACTTCTCCATTACTAAACGGAGTTAATATAACTTTCCAAGAATTGCTTAAAAAATGCATGCAATTTCTACCAGGGTAAGTATATTGTTTCGATATAAAAATCTCCGTAGTCAATTTGATTTATTACAAGTGTTGACAGAAAAGTTTACGTTATCATCCCGTCTTAACTGCAAGCACCGTTTCCTTCGCTCGACTTCATCTAACGTAACTCAGAGCGTAGATGAATCAAGCGATTTTTAAGGTTCGTTTGCGGCGTAACGGTCGTTAAATATCGTTTTATGCAGCGTAACGTACCGCCACAACGGTTTCCACGGCGTTGCGCTGCCAGTATTTATGCATGTCGAACAGCTGGCGAACAATGTCGAAGAAACATTGTTCAATGACCTGGAGCGTTTCCTCGAGCTGATGTTCGATGGCCAGCAATCGTGGATTAAGTCTATTGAGATTAGTAGCGATCAGTAATTATCACTGATATCTCTCTGTTCTCAGTTACGTCAGAGTTCCTCAAGTAAGAGATCAGATACCATTTTCTGGTTGATACGTCATATTTTGCAGGACTTGTTTAAGGTAGAATGCAATGCTTGGACATTTTATTATATCTTATATATAATCTTATTCTATCTTAAGCAAATCTTAAAAAATATGGCTGATCAAACGTATGGTGTCCAATCTCTCATTTAAGGATTTTTAATGCTTGTTTCTATCAATGAAGATTAACTTCAATCTCGATTTAACTTATTTTTCATCTTTCTTCAAGTCCAAAAATGAAAAAAAGATAAAGGCCAATATTTATAGTTAGATTTTATATTCAAAATCGTCTTAAGTAAAAAGCCTTAAGAAGTCCCGAACCAATCAGAGGGCCGTATTAGAATTTTAAGACATTACTTAAAACAGTCTTGAAAAATAAGAATGGACTATGGATACCGTCCAAAGAGTAAATCAAATCGAGATTAAAGTTAATCTACATTGATAAAAATGGACATAAGTCGCGTGACTTCTCGGTGAACGCGTACACTAGATCTCGAAGATAGCGACATAATTACAGCGTACTCGACGCGTAATGACGGTAATAAGCGTCGTGGATCTCATAAGTTAGCTCGCGATACGGTTGCGATGCAAATCGTACTCGAGAAATGATTTATCTGGCGCGATTCACAGTTTATGCTTCCCGGCGGTCAGAATCATTTTGCACGCGCGAATAAAGAGACGTGCGCGTGCCAAACGCGCGCGTTACACAATTCCGTGTTTCTTCGTGCAATCGTAGTCCGCGCTCCCGCCGTATTCTTCGAGACGCAGGATTATTTTCTCCGCATGGGATCCATATACATAGATTCTCCGCACGAATTCGATTCAGTTTCTCGATTCGTTCGATCGGAGTCTTCCTCTTTCATTCTGTCTCTCTCTCTCTCTCTCTCTCTCTCTCTCTCTCTCTCTCTCTCTCTCTCTCTCTCTCTCTGTCTTTCTCCTTCTCTGTATGTGTGTACAAACGGATTCCCGCTGGCTTTGCGCCAAGCGCTCGGACAAGAATTAATAAAATCGCACGATCCCGGAAAACGCGAAGATCCCGCGATTGTGAAAGTATATCGATATGGGCCTCCCGATCTAGGTTATCGTGTCAACTTTTCAATTAGTCGGCGACAAAATGGCGGATGTGAAACTCCAGTTAGTAATTAGATCGACATCACGCGCGCCTATCTAAGATTAAGGATGACTATTACATGAAAAGAATGAATTTTGCTGAGATATCTAAAAATTTAGGCGGATACGGATCTGAAAATAATTTTGTTGGACCATCAAAATAATTATACAGGAAACTTAAGCATGTCGAGCGATGCTGCAAAAAATTTTGATATTTTGGCAACCGGTTTAAATATCCTATACAAGACAAAGTAGGGTATACAAGATAAATTGAGATCGCTTAAAGTATTCAATCAGACATACAGTTATTTTGGTATAATCTAACAAAATTATTTTTACAGCTTTATTAAATTTTTTAATACAGCAAAACGTTATTTCCGCGCATCAAACTCACATAAAAAAGTTTGATTGGGACAGCTATATAATAAAAAATTAAATTGGAATGAGAGACTTGAAATTAAATTAGGATTAATCCGAAATGGAATGGGAATTAAATGGGCTCTCAAACGGATTAAACTATAATTATATACGCGAGTATCAGTTAAGCGTTTCTAATCTAGAAATAAATCACGAAATATAAAGTTCAGATAAAGTTCACGAGCGATATGTTCTTTCAACGATTTATTAACGCGCCTTTCTCCATCTATTTCTTCCGATAATCTTCATTGCGGCGATCTAAACAGCAATGACATTTGAATTATAATTGTCCGATTATTCTATATTCGACACGACGTGTTTAGTTTCAGTAAAACTAAAGAGTTTCCCTTAAGTTAATCAAGATTATGGTGTAGATGTATCTATTTGTAGACTCCATCCACTGTGACGATTGACATAGACATAGTAAATATTCATCGACGGTATATCAACCAACTTCCTGGTGAAAACCCTTTTGTAATAATTATCAACGGTGGCGACGAAACATCGTAATTTTTAATGCAGTTTGCAACATCAATATCCCTTGGTAGGCTGAAGCAGGTTATTACTAAATTAAGCGAAACCAGGCGACGACGGAAACGCTCGATCGAAGTATCGTAGGTCAGTGATCGTAGAAATCAATTCATTATTTTCGATCTACTGTATCACTTGCTGACACAATTATCACACCTAGGCCGGTATTCATACTTTTATTTCAAGACAGTCTTAAGTTATGCCTGATGATTGTAATGTGACTCAGTGTGTGTGCGAGTGTGATTGATTTATGATAGCTTAAAACTGTATTTATACATAAGACGGGTTTAATTCTTAAATGCTTTTTTTCACATATCCAACTCTATTCCGATACTTTTTTATTGCTTACAATTTCTTTATTAATAAAAATATATATATAGATTTGCTTAGTGTCATTATATTCCTTGACTTCCACCGGCAACGTGTATTTTAACTTTTCCGTCAGCAACAGGTCTTCGAGAAACAGGGCAAATTGTTTATATTGTAAATTATTATAGATATTAAAATCTGTTCAAGTTATATAAAAATTCTAGTATACTTGTCAAACCTATAATGACTTTTCAACGACATCCAAGTAACAACAATGCTTGGAAAATGCTAAAAAAGTGATTATATGCGCTTTTTTAGCGCTTTGTTAACGCTTTGTAAGCGCTGTGTGCTACTTGGGCATCATAAAACTTGAACCGTATACAGTTAACGCCTGTAACTTCCATAATAAACGTTAAATGACATAACGGTGCGTTATTTCGCTAAATTCACTCCTTGCAGTAACATTCAATGCATCTTGCGTTGCATTATCAACTAATGCTCCGATTGATCGAGTGAAACAGTCCATTTATTATGTAAGAGTAGACAGATTAACTTCAAAGCAGTGAAAATCCATACTTAAAATAATGACTTTGCTACTCATTTTGGTTAGCAGCAAAATTTTCATTGTTACAGATTTAAAGGGTTCTACTTATTTTTTGCCAACTTAAATTTATTTACCAAAATTCATAGTCAAAATATCGATGGTGCTTTTAAAGATTCCAGTTGCTGATGGAATTAATATTTGGCGGTTGAAAAAAAATTGTTTACGATATGCTCATTTTTATAAAAGTTATAAGCAATTAAATTGAGATGAATATGCCACACCAAAGTGTGTTAAACAAAAACTTTGAATTTTGATATTGTCGAATTTGATTCTCGAATGAAGCAAATTCTGAAATCGATCGAGCATCGAAGATTCTGAATTTTCATATTTTTAGCATGTGCTCTTGAAATTCAAGAAAAGGATGGAAAGTGTTTTTTAATTATTACAAATTAAGAGTAAATCTCATATTGAGCTTCCATTCAACACACTCGAATCTGCGCTTCATAAGTAACTGGATATTCCGAGCAACATGGTCAAACGCTTAAATCAACTTTCGACAAAAAGAACTGCAGTTTGCCGGAGGCATGTGTATGGTTAGTGAGCGTAGATGTTTGGTGAAACAATTGAGCGGACGCGATATTATGCAGTTTCAATTACTAGAATAATGAAGCGCCTAGGCATCACTGATATGCGCAGCAAGCTGATCAAATATTGGTCAATCGTTAATTAGTGGCGGTCGTTCATTTTCTCCGAATACCGCATGCAAAATACACGCATTATCCGAATGATCGCTGTTTGCTTAAGGCCGCAATGAATCGCAGCGGCATTACCGAAATCCGAGCCGCTCGAATA
Organism: Trachymyrmex septentrionalis; assembly: GCF_001594115.1. Lineage (NCBI taxonomy): Eukaryota > Metazoa > Arthropoda > Insecta > Hymenoptera > Formicidae > Trachymyrmex > Trachymyrmex septentrionalis. The sequence continues at coordinate 1,396,455 of NW_017305987.1, read as the reverse complement.
TATAGAGCTATAAAAGTTAGCAAAAATATTTTCCGAGCTTCGCGAAATATCCTAGTCGAGCCTAAGAATGTCCAAATTTTTGAGTACATTTTTTTTTATTATTATTAAATCTCTCGATTCTTGACAATATCCTTGAACGAAAGTAGAGCATTCGTCATGTACAATCGGAGTAATTGTCACCGACGCAAGAGCCCGTATCGCCATAACGGCTACTCGCAGTGACTCGTCCTCGTCGGCAGCGAATCTCGGTAATTACCACAAATGGAGCCTTACTTACGCAATGAAGGGGGTCGAGTAACCTGATGTGAGATAATCACGCGGCACAGATTCGCGGAGGGACCGGCTGACTGCTTTGGATTCGCGATAACGTTCTCTGAGATGAATTGAATCGAGCCGAGCCGAGCCGAGCGGGTAAGAAGCGGCACGTGAGTCGAGACGACAGTCACCCGGAGCTGGAGTGCTACTAAACAACCGAGTTTTATGCTGGAACCTCGATGAGAGTACCGCGGCGGAGAGTAGAGTGGTATTGTGCGCAAGTAGCGAAGTCTACGAGCTGCGCTCAAAACGACTTTCACTTCGAGTCCGAGGAGCCTTGCTTCCCTAGATGGGGGATCCAGTTTTTCCAAACTTCTTTCCGCTCGAGCACGGTGACGAATTACAGGTGACGATGATGTCAGCGGAAACTATTTCTTGTCTGCACTTCCTCTTCTTGTATCGAAGAACGTAGTTTTCTGACAGACTATCGAGAACGAATTTGAATTGCGACTGCCACTTTTGACAACTTCAAAGCTTTGAAAGAATTCACGAAAAATAACATTTCAAATTAGGGCTGTTATTTTTCGACGACTTCGAAGATTTGAAGGTTTTGAAAGAATTCGAATTTTTTATATTAATTCTGAAAGTTTAAGCTGCTTGAAGGCTTCGAGCTTCAAAGTTTTCAAAACTCCAAAGCACCTTAAACTTCGAAGGTCCGTAATTAACTTCGGAAATTGAAATTTTGTCAAAGCTTCGAATCCTCCTTGAAGTTGTCAAAAGTAACAACTCTAATTTAGATCCTACGTGAGAATCTTTTGAACAAAATTCAAGCACGTTCGAACTTAAACAGTCGACAGAATTATACTAGATTACGAAGATAGAGAAGGTACTCATTCTACAGAGAAAACTCTTCTGAGGAAAATTATAAAAATGCAGTTACAAAGTAGAATTTTTCTATTCGCAAATATAAGTAAATAATAAGCAAAATGTCGACTTTGTCTACTGTATTTCTTCGCAGAAACGTGGTAACGCGGCCAAATACTCCATTCTCTATTGCGAGTACAATGAGATACCATCAGACGTTTGATCAATTTATTACCTTGTCCGAACGGCATTTTCATCTCCGTGACGGTCCCTTGTACGAGTAAACAACCCGTTGCCGCTTGAGATCGGCATGATATCATCTGACGGACTCGCCGGATGACCTCATCACGGCTGCATATCAACCGTTAGATAGAGATGCAGGCGTGATGTATGCGTCTCTCCTATGGAATTTTTCATAAAACTCCCATGCGCTCAGTATAATAGCAAGTCCTATTGTCCAAAGTGCCGCTATGCGAATTTCGTGTCGTGGGCGATAAAGATGCGAATATAATTTAACATTTCGCAACGCGCAACATGATCGCAGATCTGATATTCGAATTATTCCCAGACTATACAAACATATAGAAGTCGTCATAAAGACATCGTAAAAACGTCTAATGGCCACTCTAATATCTGACACGTCTTAATTCATATTTTTTGAATCTTTGCGTTGTTTGGAAATCTTGGCAGATATTCAAATACCACAATACATTATTTAGATTAATCTTGATATTACATTATATTAACCATCGATCATAGTTCATCTCAAAATAATTTTTTTAACTGCAGGATAATTTGTCTTTCTTATTTTTAATGATTTTTTTTTTTGTAGCTTTGAAACAGTCTGTAACTTTGGCTATTTCCAAGAGAAAAATGTTTCATGAAATAGTAGCTATAACTTTACTAGGAAACAGCTTGAAGATTATTTGCGTAATATCTGCGTGGTGTAAAACGTAGTTTTCTTTAAATTAAAATTCAGAAATCAAGTTATCTATATTAATCCTTGAAGCTGACGTCAAAATCTGTAACATAATCACTGACGCTATGTTTGTAAGACGTCATTTAATTTATGCAAATTTAAAAAAGGCATAATTGATTTCAAGGAATCAAAATAAAATAACTCATATAAAAAATAAATACTAATTGTAAGTATATTTTAGCAAGAATAATTCTAATTTGAAAAATAATTCTAGTTTGAACATAAAAAGATTAAATTAATATTTTTTACAGAGAGATTTATATTTGAATGGATCATTCAATAGAGACCATCAGCAGAGTTAAAAGCGCAAGAATGAATATCTTTTGTTCTAAAACATAATTGCAATAAAACTTCTATATAATTTTCGTGAAGGTCGACGAGCCTTTGTTTGTCAGAATAAATCTCGAAATATAGCAAGAGCGACATGAGTCGTAGATACAATCAAAATAAATTTTCCTCGGGTCCTCGATCTTCGTGCTCGGCGGAAAAGTGGAGGCGTCGTTTCTCACAGTGCGTCCTAAACTTTTACAAAAATACGAACTACGAAGAACACGTCTTTTATTTTCAACCGTTTAATTGCTTTTCAGTTTATTTCGAGAACGTGGTCGACCTTGATCGGCGATGTTCACACTTCCATAACGGATACGTTTGGCTTATCGATTAGTCACGCGATCGACGACAATCTTTTGGCAAACTTTCATTGTTTCAGAGATTGAACTAGTACGTACAAATCACACAGAGCTTTATTGCGTTCAGCAGAAAAACAACTTCGCAACTATAATAGGAGCGCCGAGTGGATTAGACAACATTTTCCCGAAAAATGGAGAAGATAATATTGGTATCAACGAAAATCTCTAAACGACATAATTTTAATTTCTATGGAATGTTAGCACTGTTCAAATATTGCGATTATGTCATATGCGATTTTCCTTTAGCTTTAAAAAATTAATTTTCTGCTTTAAAAAGACAAATAATTTTCTATTTAATTTTCATTTTTCTCAATAAAGAATTTGTTTTTAAAGCAGAGAATTTGTGTTTTATAGAATACCATAATCAAAACAAATTCTCAGCTGTAAAAACAAAAAATACGTAATGGTAGCTTACAAAAATTATGTGGTATTATGCAAGGAATATAAAAACTACAATATATAGAACATAATTTGTGTTTTTGAAGCAGATAATTTACTTTTTAAGCAAAGAATCATATACATATGTCAAAAAGGTTTCCCGAAAAATAGCCTAAACTGACAGATTTACTATACATATTATCAATCCGTAGAAAATTTAGTATCATCATTATTCCCTCCACTTTTGGGGACAATGTCGTCTAATCGTGACTCGCCGCTCAGTGCGATTTGACTCGCGATTTGTGGATCCGAATTCGATCCCACCTGCTTTCCGCATATACGATTTTTCGCGTTCACCGTTCGGATTCGGCGTTAATCTGTAGATTCCCTCGAGAGCTGACAAAACTCTAAAGAGTAAGAATGCCACTACTATCAAAAAATGCAAAAGCGAGCTTCTACCCCCGAAGAGGCTATAAAAGCTAAACTGATACGTATGGTCCCAATAATAATCGGAAAATCATGCAGGGGAATTTACAAAGACCAATTGTTGTAATATTTATAGGAACAAAGGACTCTTAATTTCAATAAACAATAAATATATTAGAAGGGCATGTAAAAGTCAAAATTGTAAAATTTTATATTACAAAATTGATAGAGTATATTACATAATAAATACTTTATATTATATTCCATAATCGATTGAAAATATTACATGTTTCGATCTTTCAATTAGGCCCTCTTCAGATATACAATAATAAAAAAATGTAGTAATATTATTAAGATAAGATCGTAGTATTAAACTTTGAATTTATTGTATGAGCATTACGAGAGACCAGTTGGAAGCTTCACAGAGGAACGGAAATTGCTCGCCAAAAGTCTGGACAACCAAAGAACCTTGAAAAGAATTTCTTGATATTCGATCTGGTCAAAAGTGTTATATGTTATATCTCGATGATACGATACTCGTCCAAAGATTCTAATAATCAGTACGATAATAAAAATGTAAGTCGTAGTCCGAGAATAAGAACACAAAGTCGTGGTCAATGTAGAAAAAAATTATTGAGTAAGTAATAATTAAAGTTGCATATGAAGATGTAAAATCAGTCAAGAAATAAAAATATATAACTATTGCGATAGACAAACCTGTCTTTAATATAATTTTACCTTCAGTTCCTTAATGGATCTAAATGTATAAATCAATGATGTTAAACCTCAACTTCCCCTAAGTTCTGTTTAAAATAATGTAAGTACATTTTTGCTTTATTTAGCAATTGATAGAGAAAAATTCAAAGTCTTTTAATATATAATTTTGAACTTTTGTAGTATCAATCGTGCGAATTATATAATCGTTCAAAAATTTTCCCTTCGAGAGAAATGACTTCCAAATGACTAGTTACTGCACATATTAGTCGAGAACTGAAGAATCTTACAATTGTTACAAAACTGTTTTTTTTTTGTTTCTGCTGAATGCAGCCATAATACGTTGTTCAATGAATAAATACTTATGTTCACGAGTACACTTACATACAGAAAAATACATACTGTATATAAATAATTACTTATAATAATGTAATAATTATTTGCTTCAAATATTTCAAAAGTTTATGTATCCGCAAATCCATTAAATTTATTCAAAATGTATTCTGAATCCTAGTAAGTTTAGCGCATTTCAATTACAGTTATTAATTTTGAAACAAATTTGATTTGCTTGTTATACAAAATCACTTTTTCAATCAATTTTATAATATTTTTCAAAAGAAAATAAATTTTCGTTTCAAATACATAACGAGTTTTCTTGAAATTTGTAACAAATGCGTATATTTTAAGATTATTATCGAGAAAATATTCTTTTTTAAAAGATAACCATTATTTTTTAAAGGAAAAAAGTAAATTGAGTAATCACTTTTCTTAGCGATAGAATAATATTTTTCTACAT
>NW_017305987.1:1390098-1391336 GCF_001594115.1 Trachymyrmex septentrionalis | reverse complement strand
ATATATATATATATCAAAGTGAGGGAATTGCCATCGGCGACAAATGGAAAGTAATCAGTCCCGCCGTGTGATCGATTAGAAACACCAGTGATGAAAAACTGTCAGGGTCGCTGACACAAACCGATTGCGATATACGGGATATATCCAGTGGACGTTGTCCGCGATATTTCTGAGTACGATGCGTAAATAATCGCGCCTGTCAATGCGGCCTAAGTTTAGTGTACTCGTAAAGCCGGGCCGGCCGGAGCGGACTCCGAGTGCACGCAAATCGATCACGGATAGAGGGAAATGGAGGGAAATGTTTCACGCGCGTATTTCGGGATGGTTTATAGATCTCCGTGCTGTTTGGGAACACTTGCGATTTATGGCGCGGGCGTTAAACTGATAGGTACGGCGGAGGTGCAATCCCGCGATGCAAACGTTGTTGGAGTCGTAAAGCGTTTCTTTCGCACTCCAGAAATTTATTTAAGCTTCCGTTAATAATCAAAGACTCTTCAAGGAGGAAGAGAGAGAGAGAAAGAGAGAGAGAGAGAGAGAGAGAGAGAGAGAGAGAGAGAGAAATCGCCATTCATCATACGATCTAGGATGATGTCCTCTAAAGCGTAGAAACGTATACGAAGAACTTGATCGATACAAAAGTAATCATACAATCGTTCTGAAACGAGAAGAATAACAGTGTGTGCTCCAGATAAAAATAAAAGTATTAATATATTAATATTAATATAAAAGTATATAATAAGATAGGAAAACAGACGATTTGAGATGTCAATTATTGTGACAGGGAATATACAAGAGAATTGAAATTAAAGAAATGCGAATTCAAACGTTGGCGTTTGGTTTACATGCTTGAAGTATTGGTTACATCAAGCTCGAGAACAATTGGCTCTTTTACTCAATGCCATTCGCGTAGTTCCTATCGACGGCGTGACAAAGGCACCGTTGCTAGCGCAGACACACAACGTCTTTGTCCCTTCAAACTAATCCCGTGCCATCGTGCATTTAAAAGGCCCCCCTTAGTCACGATCGGCTGACCACGGCCCGCACACGCGTGGGAACCTCCGCAATGACTGACGAAAAGGTCATCCGTGTACACTTCATACGCGTGATCGGCGTGCACGTGCACGCTAGCAAGGAAAGCCGCCCTCGCGTCATGCATGATAACCGAGCAATTTACGTATTCGAAGATACAGTCTCGCGGCTGAAGGAAGCCTGCAACCTTTACAGCAGCAACTATTATT
>NW_017305987.1:1368724-1389998 GCF_001594115.1 Trachymyrmex septentrionalis | reverse complement strand
GATACAGTCTCGCGGCTGAAGGAAGCCTGCAACCTTTACAGCAGCAACAATAATCCGACCTCTGCAATTTTAACCCACAACGTCGCACTACTGATTTAATTAAAAGGAGATTCATAAACGGTGCGCGATTTTTTCTCATTAAGATGAATATGACATATTACGCAAAGTGCGATAGTAAGTATCGCGCAATACAGTTATGAAAGAAACGTAAGTATAAGTTTCTGACGAAATTAACCGCCTTCAATAAATTTTTGTATTTACTTAACTCTCCAATTCAAACTGGGTCTTTTTTTTGTGCAGATCTTTTTACTGTATCCAATTTTTTTACTGTACTAGAATTGCGAAAAATGTGGAAACGTTTAACACCGTCAAAAATTTCATGAAATTTAATATACTTTTAAGTTACACAATTGGAACTTAATTTCATGACATTAGATTAAATTTAATGTATTCATAATTAAATTAGAAAAGTAATGAAATTTCATAAATTTAATGTACACGTTTATTACGTTTAAGTAACTACTGCAACTTAATTGTCAGTTAAATCATTCATTACTTTTAATCTCGTTCATAATCACGAGCTTCATTTACATGTAAAGAAAGCTCGTGATTACATTTCTAACAGTGAAAGTTACTTTTCAACTCTTTATTATTAAATAGTTTTTTAATTCAAATATTAGAACTTTTATTTAATAAAAATTGAAAAGCAAAAATGAAAGAGATGAAAAATGTATAACTTAGCAAGATAAAGAATGTATTCCGCTTTCTTTTATTTCGAAGAAATTTGGGAATAAAAGTCATTTGTGCAAAAAATAAAATCCGGATTGCAGGCGAAGGATTATTATAATATTTATATAATTTACTTGAAAGGATGGAGGAAAAAAATTGTTACTGCCATATTATCTCCGAATGCGGAGGATAATCGCTGATGATGGCTCAAACCGAAACGTCCAATCCTTTTTATTTATATGTAATGTCATGAACAAAATACATTGATTAATTATTACGCACAAATTATTTTTTGATATATTATTAGATAGAGTGTTGATTATTACTCTCAATTTCTCGTCAGTCATTATATTTTTATCGCCTTTCTTATCTCGAGAGCTCAATTTATTCTATTTTTATAATTTTGCAGAGGACAATTTATTTCAAAGAAGTGAAAGAAACGTCACACGAAGGCTCCTTCACTTCTTGCAGGAGAGAAAAGCCAACGATCGCTTCGGGCTGGCGAATCTAAATTGTCCAACAATTTTCGAGATGAACACAATGGTTCATCTCTCTCTCTCCCTCTGTCTCTCTCCCTCTCTCTCTCCCTCTCTCTTGAGCATTACTTTCATTCTGCTAACAATAAGACTACGCATGCTTTCTTTTTAATTAAGAGCAAGCTGCTCCGTTCGCATGATTAAATTCAATTGTTCATTACAATATTTTTGTAACATACTTTCCAGAGTACTCTGGAGAGATCAGATAAAACGCCGCGATACACGTACTAAGCAAATTTACTTGCGCCATAACGCGTCAAATATGGGTATTCAAGGTGGAAACTTTCTCTCTCCTTAAGAGTCATCATCTAGCATACGGCATCCGCGTAATACCGGCAATTTACGCATTCCTAAAACGTGATATTACGAGAAACTACGGCTCCATATTTTCAGTCGTATTAACATTTATGATAACAATGTAATAATTAAAAAATTCTGATAAAATGTCTTTATTATTTTTCTTATTTTTCTTACATTATAGAAAAATAAAAAATATCTAAAAGAATACATCTATTTTTATCACATAATTATCTTGATTCGAAGTTAAATGAAATTTTATAACATAGAAAAGTAAGAAAAATATATAAAGTTTTTTCAATGTAAAACCGCAACATTCTGAATTCCTAGGGAAAAGACAAGAAAGGTGTTTCACACATTTCCAAACTACTTTGGAGGAATAAGCTCAAAGCGAAGTGCGACAGAAAGACGTAGAGGAATTTCGCGAGAGCCACTTTGAATAAATCATACTCGCTCGCGAATGTACGAGTAAAAGCTTTTCCCGACCAACTACCGTGAGCATCTGGTTCTCTTTATTTTTCATTGTCGACAGCATCGATATTTTCATTGGCAATTTATGAATTGCGGATCCACAAAGTCAAATCGGGCAGAGAGAAAATTCATCTGGTGCGCTTCGATTAAAGTTCAAGGCCGTTTATCGACAACGAGAGTAACAGATCCACGTGTATTTTATCTTCTTTTTTTTTTCTGTCTCGCGAAAGAGAAAATAACGACTACGAGCGAGGTCAAAAACCCTGAGAACCCCTCATTTACCGCGGAGCTTTCGAATTCTATTTCCAGCGGTGTACAAAGAGCTTATAATTAGAATGGTCTAAGAGAAAGAAAATCGGAATACCCCGGAACAAGTTGATCCTAATTTTGGATCGCCGATATACAAAAAGTTTCAGGGTTTATTAACCAAACAGCTTGTCGTCAGAAGAGCAGAGTGATGGCTTTTATCGATCGTTACTCTTTGTGCGAAATCCACGAAAAGTGCGAGGTAAACGACATCGGAACTGCCAATTGCGCGCCGTATTCTATTGTGAGCGCCGGCTCAACAATCTCGGTTTTTACGATTTCCGATTTAGCAGCGAGGTCCAACACCTCGCCGGAGAAGTCGTCCTGGCACTCGGAGAGGTGCAGTGCGAGCGCATCGAGCGGAATCGAGCTGGGCGAGATGAGGGGCGACGGCGGCGACCCGAGGTTTGTGCACCGGGATTAATAGATCCGTCGTAAATAATTCAGGATTTGTGTGCACGGTCTACCGTACGTTAAACTACCAGAATCCGCCTTTACTGCGGCCCCGGAGAGTCACGCTTGTTCTCGTAATTCACTCGAGGCGAGTTGAACCGGAAGGTCGTTTAAATTGTTCCTAGGGCGTAAAACCGCAAGGGCCGCCGTCCTGTTTGTTGTTGCGCTAATGAGCACGCACGTTCCATTAGGCCTATTCCACAATCTTGTTTCAGGGAGGTTGTAAGGGCATAAAACACATATATTAATATTTACGCTTTAAACAAACTACATACATGTGAAAGTTGTGCTCATAACATTCTGTTTTTACTTGAGCAACACATTTTTATAGATTATTTATTTTATTTGATATTAGTTTTATTGTTATAAACAAAAATTTTTTTGAATAATAACAAGAATCTAAACTTTTTTTATATAAACATTTTAAACACTAAAAATGACTTGTGCAAAGTTTCATTGAGATTCAGCAATTAGTTTATAACAAATAAATGTTTCGTCTATTTACTGAACAATTAATATCTGCATCTCAATGTGTAACTTTACATAAATACTTTTTAATTCATAAAGTACTTATATAAAAAAAAATTAAGATTTTTATCGTTATTTTATAATACATTTTCATATATTTCTATTAGAGTACAAATATTTAAAAAATATTACTTTTTATTGAAATAACTTTTGATTCAGATGTCTCAAATTTTTTTGTATACTTTTAAATGTAATTTAGAATAATCTGTAATTTTCAACATATCGCATTTGCCTTAAGAGACCATAAATCGTAAGAACTTGACCAATCGAATATGAGAAAAATAACCGACTGATCAATTTCTTACGACTTTATGGCTTACATCCTTTTCAGACTTTGTCCACAACCTTGCTTTAAAAGGCCGTAAGCCATAAAGCCGTAAAAAATTGAACAATCGCAGTTGATTATTTTTTTCATATTCGCGAATATGATTAATCAATTTCCTACGGCTTTATAGTTTCTTAAAGCAAGGTTGTGGACTAAGCCTTATATCTAGACATTCTAGACGCTGCCTACTTTATCTGGGCGCTCTCACGCGCTTTTCCAGTCACTTTCATCATGGCACTGTTGCGAAAGACAGCCGTCACAAATTACCCGACAGTTCCGTCAATTATCATTAGCATTGTATTCAAGCGTACGCACTTAATTGCACATTGTAGGCTTGAGGCCATTGTGTGTCGGGCCGCGCCAACACGAAGCGCGAAATCGCAATTTGTATCGTGCGTTGTAAATCTCCCGCGGATGATTTATAAGTCGCCGCATCTTGACAATGATTTACACGGGTGATCAAAAGTTCTCGTCGCGATCGCGCCGTCCGCTGGCATTTTCACGAAAACTTCTGCGAAAAATCCTTCGTTTTGCACCTCGCACTCGCGGCCAACAAATTCCGCCGTTCAAAAATACAACCGATGAATCTGCAGAGTAAGGCCAGCGAAATAAACGTATGCGATATATCATTTGTCGTTTTGTCACATTTTTTCAAACGTCACTTAATTGCAGAACAGAGAGATTCTCGGATCTTCCTATTCTGTAAGCAATCAACAGGCTTGAAAAAATTGTCATACAGTAAATGTAATATGGTAAATGTGTCAGTTGGTAGATAATTAGGAATGCAAAATTTGAAATAAACTTTTAATGATACAGAGAGAAACGGAGAGAATTATTTCTTAATATTTAACCTGAAAATATGGTTGTGATACAATATGATATTTTAAAGATTTTTACCATGTACTTCAGTAAAATTAATTTTATAATTTATTGTAGTTTTATTAATGCATGAGAAAAATTTATGTAAAATTTTTCAAAATACAATATTGTCCAAGAATGAAATTGAATCATATTTTCAGGGTAAACACTAAGAAAAAAATCTCTCCCCGTGCATGTATAACTCTAAATAAATTCGCTATTTATAAATATTTATAATAACATGAATTTATTTACAGTCATACTATTAAAAGCTTAATTTTGAAATCTTTGTTATTCTGTCCAATAATTGGGTTCATTAACTGGTACATTCACCTTACCAGTCTGAAGCCTGATCTCTCTTGTTGCTTCTAAGTAAAGCCGAATGTGCTCTTTGTTTCCTGTTTCTTGCTGTTTATCAATTTTTTTATTTCTTGTCTTTTTACGTCGCTCGAGATAAAAGTTGACGAACTTCGGAAGAGGCAAGAAACACAGAGAAAAGAAACATGACTGTGATGAAACGATGACAAAGAGGGAAAGAGCGAGAGGCAAAAAAGAAACAGAAAATAAAGAGCACATTGTAGATCAGGCTACGTTTCGCTTGGCGTTCGCAATGCTCGCAAATATTATTTCACCCTTGTTTAACGTTTGATAAATAACAAAAGACAAGATGATAAACTCCGATACTCATTGCGAACGCACGAAGTAGAACGTATCCTAAGCCCGTGAAATCTCGCATCCCGGCGGAATCTCAAGAACGAGTCTCGAGCTGTCTGATATTTCGAGAACATGTTTCCGAAATATCGCGGAAAATGCGCGGAAAGCGCGATTAAACGCGACTTCGCGTGTGGCCGCCGCGGTCCGTTTGATCATCGCCAAAGAAACGGAGCCAGGTGTCGATACGCCAAAACGCAAACACATTGTTGCTCCTGAGGAGAGCCGAATGAATCGACGGGTTCGAAGAATTCGCGAATATTATTACATCGAAGAAATTTATAGAACCCACTCGAGGTCGTGAGAGTCCAAAGTTTCGCGAATTTAGAACTAAATTACTTTAGACGCCAAAGTAGCTCACTTTATTCGACTTGAACTTCGTATTTCGCAGGTAATATTTCGGCAAAGCTGGAAACGGCTCGGGAAAACGGCAGCTGAAACGGCGACATTTTCAATTATCGATTCAACTTGCGAACGAACGGCCGAAGTGCGTTTTATTCGACTTAGGACACGGAGAAACGCGGTTCGATCGACGACATAAATTCGGGAACAGACGCGCGCGACTACGGATATCAAATCATCGCGAATTGCGTAATAATCTTTTTTTATTGCGATCTTTATTCCGCCATCTGGCAGGTGGCCAACTGCTGCAGCCGCGACACACAAAAAAAAAGAGACAGTGTATTATTTTTATAGAGGTAATGAAAAATACCCGTTTGAAAGCCCTCCCGTATCTTACACGCGCTACTTTTGTTTAGCGTCACATTAGAACGTCACAAACCTATTTATATCGGGCGTATTTTTACGGTGTCCCAACCGGATGCATCTATCGGTTCCGAGATTTCAATGCCAACATACCAAGCGCGGCTGGTGCCGCGCATGCCGTAGCACGTCGTTGTCAGTGCAAAAGTGGCGCTAACAAGGTCGGAAATTCGGCTGCTTATTTATCTTACGCTCATTATATTGTATATATTACTCTCTGAAACTTTTAGAATCAGTGGTCACTCGTAAAAGTGAAATCTCACTCTTAATCATTGAAAATTGAGCCACTCCTTTTCAAGACTGGCTCAACTTTTATTCTTTAGCTTGTATCCATTATGTTGTATATATTACTCTCTGAAACTTCTAGATTGAGTTGTCACTCTGCGAAATGAAATCTCACTCTTAATGATTGAAAATTGAACCGCTCTTTTTCAAGATTAGCTCAATTTTCATTCTTTAAAGTAAGATTTCACTCCGAAGAGTTTAAAGAACATTTTACTAATGTCATTCATTATTAATGTCAGATAATAGATTAAGGCAATAAAAACTTTTCAAATTTGTTAGAAGGAATTAAAAGTTATCAAGTGCTCCCAATTTCTTTCTCGATTTTAATAATTAAATAAACAAGTAACACGAATTTAATCCTTTCAGACGCTGCGTACATAATAATGTATATCAAATTTGAAAACATTTTCCATTCGAAATTATTTAATTCTATCGATATCATCGAAGATTAGATGTATATAATAATGTGTACATTGAAAAAAATAATTCAAATTTTTGAAAAATTGTTTCATATAAATTACTTATTAAAGTGCTTTCGTGTTGAATTGAAAAAAAAAATGTTTTAATCTCTGTAAACTAGTTTTTTTATTTTAATGATTCCATTAAAATCAGGCCTTGAAGGGATTAAGATCTAACTGAAACTTAGAGTCGTTGGATCAATTAACATGTTAAAATAAATTTATTTTACAGACAAAATTCGTGACTTTTTTTGAAAACACGACTGTATCTTAAAGTGCAGCGTTTTCCGCGCGTTTACAGAAAGGTTGCCAGGACGCAAGGCCGCCATTGCTTTGCGGACCTGATTCACAGATAAACAACCGGAAAATCGTAAACCACTGCCGATGAGTAATCGCATGTGGCGATAGCTACTTTGTGTCTACGCGCGCCAAGAAAAAGGACACTTTCTTGGCTTTTCCTTCCCGGTCTAATCCTCTGACGCGAATCCACGAGTTTTCCGCGTCGCAACATTCTATATCTAACCCTTCCATGTTTATGATCTGCTTGACAGGCGTGGAGATACACAATCAGTATGATGTATGAAGGAGCAAAAACGCGCGACGGATTCTGGCAGGATAGCTCGATTTAATTCCAGAAGTGAACCGTTTTTGTATTCAATTGCGACGCAATTAGTAGTGATATCCAAGAATCTGAATTTTGACTCTGAATCTGAATCTGAATTTGAAGACTTAGATTGCATTTTAAATTAGTTTGATTTAAGATTTAAAAATTTAGAATCTCTGAGAATTCTAAGCAACTTAAAGATTTAAAGTCCGTGAATTGACCAACGTAAAATTTCCAAAAAGATTAATAAATAAATTTAAAAATTACAAATAAATTAATAAATAAAATGAAAAATAAATTTAAAAATCTGGAAGAATAAAGAATATATTTTAAAGAGTAAAGAATCCAAATATTTAAAAACGAATGTGTAGGGCGTCGTATATCAAATTCATTAAACGCACGAAATTTAATTAACCCTTTTGAGTCCTACCTCTATCCTGGTAGTTTTTGTTGTGGTTTTTCTAGTAGAGGTCCTCAATGCGCTGAGATTCTCGTAGGGAGAATCCCAGTCCTGGAAGATCTCCGTAGTCGCCATGCTTCTCGTCGCTATATTTCCCTTCGTACAATTTAAATTTATAACGTCACTCTATTTAAATTCTTCACACCGTAGGCACTTTTTAAGAAATCCTTTTCGATAATGTATCCTCGTTACGTCAGGAAAGATTCTGCAAGTTTATACATGGCCATAGCCTCTTAGTTATTAATTATCAAGAAACATTTATCAAGATACACAAAAAATGACGATTTAAAATTAAATTCCTCAAATCACATATTCGAATTATTCAATTCGAAATGTTAGCATAAAAATTTCAATTTTCTTGCTAATAATTAATTTTTAAATACTAACTCGACAATATTAGAAACAAAATGTCTTATATTTGCGTAAAAAAATTATATTACAATATTTTCCAAAATTTTTGATAAAATTACGATAAGAGACGGATTTATATCAATAGAAAAATCCAATTATCTTTGAAACCAAAAACAGAGGGAAACTTGCAGTGGGATTATTTAATCGTGCCGAAGATCGATTCGAGCCATCTCGCTCTTTCGATATCCGCGCGCCCGCCTCATGGGCGAATGGATGCTGCGAGACTACGCGGGCGAGAGTGATCTTCGACGATACCGGTACTCGGGGCGTCGGGCTGAGAGTCACCTTGTACACTTGTGGAACAACTGCGAAATATGCGCGCGATTCGAGGTGGACCACGCACGACTGAAGCTGAGAAACAAGTCCCCGCTGTACCGCGGGCGGATCGCACCGCGCCCCATCCGCGGGCCGCTTCCAGAAATACGGAGAAACACGTATAATTAGGCCGCCACCCGCGGCGACGACAACACGCGGTTAAAAAGCGCATAGCGCGAGATACCGCGTCGCGACGTCAAAGCAATCCTTCCGCGATCAGTCCTCTCGGAGGGGAGATTCTTTCCCCCGCGGTTCTTCGGAAAAAAAAACTCCGAAAAGTTAATACTCCTCGCGTCGTCATTAATGAGATTAAGAAAAATTACAATTTCAAATATAATTTGTTCAGTTAATGAATCTTCGAATTTTTAGCAGGTCAGCTAAATGATTGTAATTTTAGAAAAATAAATAAGAATTTCAAGCTAATTTTTTATACAATTTTTCATGAAATTAATTCCCGCGTATTAATTAAAGGACGAAGATTTATATATGACTTTTCGTATGATACTGATATACGGATTAATAAATAATTAGTAATCTTCAATAAATTCAGAAGGAACTTTATGTTGCGCAAAGCAACTGTGCATCATAAACTAATTTTAAAGTGTAGCAATTTTCAACACGTCTCGTGTCTGTGCTACATAGACAACTATTTGTTTCTCGCTGCCTCTAAACTCTACGTAAACTCCGTGCATTGAAAATGAAGCATTAATGACGTAGCAGGCGTGGAGTTGAATATACATAGATATTAGAAACTGTCGTTAGCCGTCTATTCTCCTATGAAACTATAATTAGGTACAGAATGGATTGAAATAGATGATATATGTATACATATATATTAATACTTCAACCAAACGTATTTAGCAACACGAATATTATCTTAACACACAAAGTTGCAAAAAAAAACTGCAAGTAACAGATTTGTGATCTTTATATTTGCATTGCTATTAAAATGTAATATACGATCAATAGATCGATAGACAAAAAATAAAATTAGAAAATACGAGATACGTTAGTTGTTATTTAATCCGGATTTGTAGAAATAATAATTAATGTTACATATGATTAACATTATTATTAATATAATTAAACATTATTATAATGTTACAATTCATGAATTAATAATTGTGATTGAAAGTCTAGATATGACTTGCACGTCTGAAATAGATGCAATTTTATATATCAAGACACTTGCCGTACCTGTGCGAGGCACTAAAAAATCTTGGAATAACGTAAAAAAATCTTTAAGTAATAAATTTCTGAAGAATTAGATAAAGAATTATCTAATTAATAAAATCTGCAATTGATTAAAAAATGTCGATTGTCCTAAATACACTCTCTCTCATATAATGAAAGATAAAGTTATAATCTTCGATAAAGTTCAATTAACAACTACAATCAACAGAAAAGATAAGGATGTTTTGTTCTAGCTGCTAAATTATTTATAATACAGCAATATCTGTTCTCCATGTTATAGGTAGATGGCGATACCATTTGAAAGCTTTCGCACGAAGCTTAAAAGCTATCCGTGCGAAAACTCTTCCGGAAGAGCCGTCAGATGGTGCGAAAGCTTGCCAAGCTCGTACCGCTTTGAACAAAGAAGACACTGTGCCCGATTTTACCTTCGGTCGTCGAGCTGCCAAAGAAGCTTTCGACCTGGGAAAACTTTCCGGAACCCAAAGAAGGAAAACGGCTGATTACTTAATAATGCAATTAATGCTAATAAACACAAGCTTGTTATAAAATTAACAAAAAAGAAATAACTATTTAAGACTCTTAATCACGTAACAGGTAGAGTACAATCATATTTTTAAATAGATAAATTAAATATTTAGAGAAAGAGAAAGAAAAGAATCGAGATATGTAAGTAATACAAACTTAAAATCTGTGTATATAGATCTAATATAATTTGAATTTTCAATAAAATGTATCGTTAATATATGTATTTCTATATTCCTATGCCGCTTTCTGTCGTATTTTATATTTTGCAAGAGAGATGTATAATTAAATCAACGGAAGCATCATTTGGACATTGGTATATTATACAAATTTCTCTCGTATTTAGAGACCATTGCCAGACATGCATAACATGAAAGTTAAACCGATCGGTTCTATTTCGGAAAATAATTTATGCGACGGGGATTAAACGTTCCTCTTTGGTACCGCAGGGATATCACCTGCGAGATTAAAGAGCTAATTTCGCACGTCAATTGCCCGATGATCATCCATGCGAATTTTCAGTTTCAATATGCGTTGAAATATCGGATAACAATCGCGAGCGAAAACAAGCAATTCCACCTTTGACAGGATTTCCTTTTTTGTGTTGGAAGAATCGAATTATTCTCCGCACTGCACTGCTACGCGATGCGAATATAAAACGAACATGAACTGATTTAGAAACAGTAGAGCAAATTTTCACGTTTGTAAAATAATGTTCTAATTAACACCTATTCTTAATTTCGATTCTTAAATCTCAGGTCCTCAGAAGCAATTTCCTCTTCGAGAAATTAGATTTTATCTAAATTATCTAGATTATTTTTAGATAAAAAAAATTATTTACAGTAATAAATTCTTAATATGTGTTTTAAAGATACTCGTTAGCATCAGTAAAAATTGACTATCAATTTAATTTGTGAAATTACATAATCCAGCTTCAATTTAGGACTGTGTGTTTTAAAACCGACAAATAATCGGCGTGCAATTTATTTGAACTGTAAATAATAAAAAAATTGATAAAAAGATTAAAATACGAGTCATTAAAATTGCAATGCAGATAATAAAATTGGTAGAAAGATCAAAACACGAGGAATCACTTTTTACCAATTTCATTATATGCGTTGCAGATTTTGAGCTAGGAAATTTTGATACTGGAAATTGTAAAGTTTACATAAAAATATTATTAGACACCAAGACCTATCTTGACCGAATATGGCCCTCTTCGCTTAATTGTGTTAAGTATTTCTCGCGGTCAATTTTCACTTAATAAAAAACAAAAATTATACTTGATTAAATCTACTTTTATATATCCTGCTAAACATATTGACATATCAAGCTTACGAACGTTTTTGCAAGAATCACGAAGCGTAATTAAAATTGACCGTCACAATTGCCGCCCGAACATTTACATATCCGCGGAAGGATGAAAACGGACAGAAATTATCGAAACTGCATGCGTTACATTACGAAAACGATAGTTTGCAATTGCATATTTATTACGTAGAAGAGCCGCAAACCGAAAGTGCAAAATTACAGCCGAAAATTACCCGGAGGATATTCTCGTTGTGACACGTGCGATTGATCGGCTCATCTGTTAACGCTAAAAATAGATGTGCGATCTGAAATCACGCTTCCGCGTGGTGAATCTAATTTTAGAGAAGTTTTCTTTTCACAAAGAATATATACGGTTGCGATTAAACGTATCCAAACGAAAATTCGTGCGCGCCGAATAACGAAGGGAATCGCTACATCGAAGAGGGCAGTGTGCTTTGCGGCACACATAATTCTCGTTGACCGAGTCTAGCTTTTCGGGCAACGGCAGAACAATCCAGAGAATGCGACACTAATTACAGAATATAATTAATCACTCCAGGATGAATGCAAATAACAAACGATTCGAGCGTACCGTTTGGTACTGCTGATGCGGTTGCCGCTCCGCCAAACAGACGATAAAATTATCAGCGCAGAATAATACTTCCTCATGCAAGACAATTTGCACTGCTAATTGCGTTAGCCTTTGTTCACAATACTAAATCAATTTGCAATTTGCGCGAGTTTGCTTTCGTATTGAAATTCTCATTATCTGTATCAAAGAACGGTTTTGTTAAAGTATACAGAAAGAACAGTTTTATTGAAGCATTAAAAAAAATTTAACTAAATACACTGTTAAGAATAAAATGTTAATTTTAACTTAGATACGTATAGTGAACTTTCTGAGACATGAGATGATGTTAAAATTAACATTTTATATACAAAAATGTGAACTTTTCATGTCTAAGAAACTCCATTATACGTCTCTATATAAGTTAAAATTAACATTTTATTTATAAGTATACAGATCAGAAAATAAATTTTGTTAGATCATCCAAATAATTTTGTACGGCTCAAGGTGGTTGCTACAATGCCAAAACCTTTTACAACATTGCCGATTATGTTTTAGTATTCAATACAATACTTTTGACAGTTCAACAAAATTATTTTTAGATCTGTATCTATCTAAATTTTTAGATAATTCAGCACAATAATTTTTTTTCCGTGTATTTTAAAATTTAACTAAATACAGACCTGAAAATAATTTTGTTAGACCATCAAAATAATTATAGGATGCATACAAGGTGGTTGCTAGAATATCCAAATTTTTTGTGCAGCATTGTTTTTATGCTTAAACATCCTACATAATTATTTTAATAACTTAAAAAAAAAGATACTTAAGATACTTGAGATACTTTTCAGATACTTTAGCAAAATCATTCTTTCTGTTTATTTAACATCAATTCCGAATCTTTTCACAATACACAAATAGTTATATTAACAATAGGATTCCTGTGTTCACGTCATTATTATCTTAGATTATGACGTCAGCGAAAAACGAAATTCTAACCAAATATCAATATGGAAATATATTTCAATAAGACGCTTACAATCTTTATTATATTTTTTCACTTCTGACGTCATAATCTGAGATGATAATAGAGTAATGATAAACAAGTCTTAAAAATAATATTTAAAAACAAAATAAATTATACACTTGAATATAGAGAAACGTCAGAACGTTAATTTGAAGTCAGTCAAAAACATCATATATTATATTAAAATTGAGACGTTGGAGTCGAAAGAGATATCTTAAATTAAATTTCGCTATTATGATAAATATTTTTTCGTTCTGTGTAGACTATTCTTATTTAGAAACAGTCGGACGGAACTCATCGCAAAGATACTGTTCTCGAAATCAAGAGAGAAAATTTTCCATCGACGCGGTTGCTTCAAGTGGCGTTATTTTTAAGTCCGCTCCTCCCTTCCATTGCCGAGCCTTACGTCAGTGACAACATACGATGAATCCGAGTGTTTTCTCTTCCGTTATAGCGAGGAAAACCCTGGATCTTCTTCGGAGAACGCGGACCTTCCTCAATCGCCTCTCGATTCTGCCTTGCCTGACTGTGTTTCCCGCGAGATGTCATCGAAGAGCCGTTGGCAGCCCTTAGACGCGCACGAGACACGAAAGTACATTTTTTTCAAATAATACACCTTAATTAAAAATTTATTAAAAGCAAGTTGATGGGCTAACTTCATATCAACAAAATAAATATATTTATTAATAAACATATTATTAAATAATATATTATTTAGTCATATTATATTTTGTTTATCTTCTGTAAATCTTTCTTCTAGATCTTTCGCGTAAACTATTCGATATCTATACGAGTAAAAGATATTATTAGAATACGTTACATGAAAAATTTAAAAACTGGAAAATATATTCTTTTATTTTAAATACGTGAGATTACAATGAAAATATAATAATCTTGGATCTTCTGAAATTGAGCTTGTCCTGTTGGAATCTGTATTTCTTGCATCTCAAGACCTTAGTCCGACTTAAACTATAATATATTACAATATATTGTAAACTATATTAAATATTCGCATAAATAATTGTTCAGTGAGATGTGCAGTGCTTTTTGAAATGTGCACGAATTAACGTAATGTCAATAAGTCGTCAGGTATGTTGATTGATTTCTTGTCCGTAGACGCGACAAGTTTGTTGACCTCAGCGGGCAAGAATTATTAATTTTGACAACATATTGATTTTTCTTTCAATTTTCCCGTCTGTGGCAGATTCTGTCAAACAGAGTAGTTTTATTTCAAATGAAGTACCGAATGATGCAGCCGTGATAATAAAAAATGGCTTATGGCTAATTACGGCGTTCAATTACGCTGTCTCCAGTTTTAATTATCAGTCATAAATTCGATTTTTTTTCATATGAATTAGTTAGCCAGCATCACATCGTCTGTACAGTTATTCTCCGTACGCATTGCACGGGAAAATACTGTACGAAAATAATAATTATTTGTTTCAAGTATTTCAAAAGTTCATAGATATATATTCGTAAATCTATCACAAGTTCATCACAAACATTAAATTTATTCAAGATATATATATTCTGAATCCTAGTTTAATATACTTCAATCAAAATTATTGATTGATATTAATTTTGAAACAAATTTGATTTGCTTATTATATAAAGTCGCTTCTCCGATCAATTTTGTAATATTCTTAAGAAAATAAATTCATGTTTTGAGTACATAATAATGAATTTTTTTAAATTAAAGTAAATTATATTTTAAGTTTATTGTCAAGAAAACATTTTTTGTTAAAGGTGTATTACTTAAAAGGGAAGAAGTAAAAAAAATTGAGTAATCACTTTTCTTAATAATAGAATGATATTTTCCTGTGCGTATGTGAATTTAACACAAAGTTTCTTTGCAACGCTTTCCATGGCACATTAAAAATCTCAAATCTTTTTGTGTATATTTATTACATTTATTATAATTCTTACACGATTGTAAAATCACAAATATCAGAAATTAATTATTAATTGCAGCAAAAAATTCGAGTATTATTTAGAAAAAATGATTTTTCTGATGTAAAAATTCAGCTATAGATATAAATTTGAAAATAATTTTATTAAACTATCAAAATAATTATGTAAGACGCTCAAGCATAATGAGCAATGCTGCAAAAAATTTTGACATTCTAGCAATCAGCTTTAACCTATTTATTTCCATAATTATTTTGATGGTGTTCTAAGTGTTGTAACAAAATTATTTGTAAAACTATATATTAAAACTATATATCTAGCTAAATTTTTAAATACTTTAACAAAACCTATCTTTCCATGTAATAATAGCTCTTTATTTAGACTAAGAAACGCCCATTCCTTTCGAAGTCGCTTCGAAAAAATCATCGGCATGGCTCGATCGGCTCGATGAACGTTACTCGCGTCCGCCGAGTTCGGCATTTTAAGGGTAAAGGTTCACGAATGGTTGAAGCTCGCCCAAGGCTCGCTCGAAATCACGCCGTCGAATGGCATGACAAAGCCACGGCGGGATAATCGCACGACAGGCGTGAAAACGAGCAGCAAAGGGTCAGCATCGCGGGGTGATCCGTGGATAGGCGAGAGACGGGCGAGAACACGATCTATTTCGAGATCGGGACGACCGACCCGACCGGCGGTGCCTGTGCCCTCGCTAATTGAAACGCCCGTAGGCATCGACCAGAAAGCAAGACGGAAGCCGGAACGCGCATTCATTCGTTACACGACACGAAATTGCTTCTGGACGAAACCTGACGTGCGCGTAATTCCACATGATCTGACTCTCGATCGGTGATGCGGATGGCCGCGAATTGGCCGACAGAAAGTCGTTGAAACGCGCGAAGTCTATCGCCATCGATTTATCTCGCTGCCAGAAAATATTCGGCAAGCCTGTCTCTCTGAAAAGCAGGTTTGTCGGTGCAACTGCCAAATGTCTGTTCACAGAATTGAAAGGGACATATTACCGTCGAACGATGGTACGCTAATATAACAGTCGATGAAGTAAGTTGAACGACATTCGTAGAACGTCGTGGATTTTACTGACTGAATAACGATAAAGTAAGTTGAACGACATTCATAGAACTTTCGTGGATTTTACAAATCAATAGCTTCAAAAGTGAAGTGAAATATTGAGAAAAAAATTACAAAAGTAAAAGGATACATTGAAAATAAATTTTAATAATACTTCTTTGAATAGTACTAATTCTAAGTAAACATTTATTAATTAAATATTTATCAAATAAATATTTACTTAATAAAAAATTATAGTTAAATCAAATTAATGGTCTTTGTATTAAATCAATATATGTTTATATTAATTTTATTACTTATAGAGAACTATTCAAATAAATATTTATTAAAATTTAGTTTTTTTCAGTATTTGTTTTAAGTATTTCAAAAGTTTATAGGTATATATTCGTAAATCTATCGTAAGTTCATCACAAGCATTAAATTTATTCAAAATATATTCTGAATTCGAATTTAATATACTTCAATCAAAATTATTGATTGATATTAATTTTGAAATAAATTCGATTTGCTTATTATATAAAGTCGCTTCTTCGATCAATTTTGTAATATTCTTAAGAAAATAAATTCTTGTTTTGAGTAATGAATTTTTTTTATAGATATTTGGTTTTATACCGGACTTGATATCTACAGGAGGTCTGGTACTTAAATGAAGATGTGATGATACTATGATTTTTGGAGTCAGAAATCCATTTAAAAAAGAAGAAGAGGAAAAAAGGAAAGAAATTTAATCCAAAGCAAATGAGAATACAGCGCAATTAATAAAGAGTAATTATAATTATTCACAGGATGACATCAATGATTGTCAGATATTCAATTATGGATATTCAATTATAATATAATCCAATAAACGAGAAAAACACTCTTCATTATTGTATTTGCGCTTTGTTAATGGCGCTTATTTGCTTTGTTCGATTATTGTTTTTAAATTAGAAAGCCCACTTCGAGACTTCCCTAGTGAAAATTTTTCTCAGAATTTTTTATGTAATTTTTCAGAATTTCTATATAATTTTATAACTTTATAATTTTATACTTTCTCACATTTTTTATACGAATTGGAACATTTCTTAGAAAATCTACATCTTTTTTCAGAATTTTCCATATATATTAATTACGAAATATCGTAAGACTTGTAAGATTTTTTGTAAGTGTAATTTCTGATGAAATATAAAATTTAAAAAATTAAAAATTATTTTTTAAGTTATGGGATGAGAAATTTCAGAATATTTCAAAATTCACTTATATGAAAAATTCTGAGGAAAAATGTAAACTTTCCGAATATTTCTGAGTATTTCTGAAAATTATTCCAATTCGTATAGAAATTATGAGAAAACTTTTCACCAGGGTTGTACATTGCTGTTTGAGAAAAAAAAATCCTCAAATAAAATTAGGATTGATTTTCAGAAAATCAAAGTGCCAAAAGTGATTCGCGAATTAGAAATGAAAATTTCAAGATTTCATTATTGCTATCATAATCCTCACGTGAATAATGTTTGACTAATTGGTAGATGAAGTTAGATTTCTGCATACGAAATGATGTAATCAGTTACGAAGAGACATTATGCTTTACACGAAATATTCATGAAAGCTAGACGCACGAGCGGAACGAGTTAACTTGATTCTTGGCGTTACGTTTTTGGTGTCACGTTATGTCGCAGCGTAGCAACTCTGTTCGTACACGAATCCGTTTAGCGCGTGTTGCATCGTTACGCTCTTTGCCAAGTGGCGCATTTCATTCAGAATTACTCTTCTCTTTACGACAGGCGGGTTCAACGAATCCGCCCTTTTTCACGAATGCTCTAAAAGTATCTTTTATTAAACTTGAGAATTTAATATCTCTATTAGAACTCGAGTTAAAAGTCGAGACATTTCAGAGAAGGAAACTTTAATCATGAGAAATTAAGAAAAAGTTACAGAAGACAATTCGCGCGATGAGAAAAACGACTGGTTAGATTAATTATAATTCTGATTGAAAAATGGACAATACAGAATTTTTTTATTAAAATTACTAGAATTTTATTTAGAAGAAAACTGAAATTCTGATTGATAAAAAGTCTGAAGTTCAAATAAAAAAGGAGAATATTAAGTTTTAGCTGTTTCTCGGCCAAAATGTAAAAATTTCGAGATATATACACAAAAAAATATTTTGCTGCTCTAACTAGGATTATAACTGTTTTTTTCTATCTGAAAATTCTGTATCATACCCATAGAATTTATACAGCACAAATCTAAATTCAATCTCTGTCATTTATATGATTGGGTGCAATACATATCCAATATTGCTAGAAATTTATATATTTTAGCTATTTTTCGTACTTAGATAATTTTCGTTATAACTGCAAGATCACTTTTTTTGTATAAATTATACACGGAAAAAATGGTTTTACTGAAATTTACCTAAAAATTTAGCTAGATACAGATCTGAAAATAATTTTGTTTCAACCATCCAAAGTCCTGATTTTTTTCATATCTCTGGTGTTTCCCATGATAAGCGTTTGTGTAAGTCTACTTGTAAGGAACTACAATATTTCATTTTGGCCGGAAAACGGCCAAAACTTAACATCCCTCTTTCGCGCAATCGTCGCCAACCCACGCTGCTACTTTTCGAGCGTCGAGTGTGCTTTAAAAATATATCAGCCGTAAAGTGTAAAATTAATTTATAACGTCTGCACATGTGTGCAACGTGCTCGTTCGCGGTGTAACTCTGACGTCGTTCGCCAAATGTGCCGCAGTCCTACGTCATCGTCATGGATTATTTATAGATACCGACGAGGAGATTACAGGTTCGACAAATCACTTCATTTCGACCTGTTGCACCTGGAACGTAGTCGCATTGATATTCATCGATATACCGTTGTCGTCTAAGCGACACACTCGCCAAGATTTAAGAGGATCAAAATCTGTTTTATCGATTCAGAGGAACCTACACACTTATGATTTATGTGTCATTGACACACCACTACATCAATCTCGCACGCACACATCTATATACAAACTTTTCTAACTAATCTTTCATATTAGAATTTTCATATCTAAACCTATTAATTTTTACACTAGGAAAAAAATTTAGTGTCTAGTAAAACTGTTTAGTTAACATATTTTTAACAGTAACCAGCTGTTTCATTTATGTAACAAAAAATTTAGTTGCATTTACCAAATAATCCCTCTGCTTTGTAAATAATAAAAATATTTATGTTTATACTAACTAAAAAATTTAATTTACGTAAAATTACAGTTTTGTTCAGGATATTTTATCAAACATTTTTGTTCGATATATTTCAACTAAATTTCTGTTATTACAATAAAATTTTCGTTCGTACAACATAACATTTTTTCCTAGTGCTCAGAACTCAACATTGATTGTTCATGTAATTCGTGCACTGAGAAAAAGATTGCACTAAACCTTAAACATATTTCCTTGAATAGTACTAACAATAAGTAAACATTTACTTACAGTAAATAAATATTTACTCAGTATAAAAAAATTACAGTTAAATCAAATTACACTAATAGTACATGTGTTTTGTACGTTCGATTGAATATACGAGTACTATGCAGCTTCAGTCTTTTATACAATTTGAAAATTTCTATTATCCTATCCAAATTACCCCCGTTTTACCCTATTTGAAAAATAAAAACGGATGACTTTAGAATCCCTTTAAGTGTAATACGTTGAAAAACCGTTGCACTAAAGGCCGAACGACGACGGCTCGATGCGTCGACCGGGTGAAATATTTTCGGAAGCACTCACCGCCAGTTGCAAACGCGAGAAAACGAGGTGTCAGCTGCATACGAGGTGTCAGTGCATCGGGCAAACTCGATAAATAGATCCTGGCGTCGCGTCGTGGCGTCACGATATGAAAACGTTCGGCAGCGGCGCTTTTAGTATCCTCGATTCAAAAGAGATACATGTCGCAGTTGCCCTTCGTGCCCAGTATTGTTGTTACAACTCGTTCGTAATAAATTTCGCAAAGGATGATTGCGTCTCGATGCGCGCGACAGAGAAGTGCAAAGACGCGGACGACGCGCCTTTGCACTTCCTCCCGAACCCGGATAGCGTGGATGCCTAGGATTTTATCGGCGTCGTTAATTGCAGACTGTAATGCCGTCACCTCACGGCCTCGCAGGCGCAAGGTCGGATGACCCAAGGCGAAGAGAAATTTTTGTCGAGTCCCCGCTGAGCGTGCCAAGAGTGCTCGTACTCGCGCGGCGCGTTTTCTCTCATCTCCTTCATTCTTGTCTCCGTCGGGTAATATCCTGATAATATCCTCTCGTAAACGTTTTCCCTGAACGCTTGAATTACACATTCTTACGGTATTAATCATTATCGTGACACGAAAAATTAGAAAGGATCGAATATCATTTATCGAGTACATATATGGAAGGAATTTTGCTAAAGTAACTTAAAATTTTAGCTACACTAAAATAAATTTACCAAATATATATTTCTTTAAACAGTACTATGTAGACTGTGTTACTTATAGTAAATAAATATTTACTCAATAAAAAATGATGGTCAAATCAAATTATTGGTTCTTCTATCAAACAAGTGTTTATATTTAATAAATATTTATTTAAAATTATTTAAATATTTAATTTAATTTAGTACTTTTTTTCAATGCTGATCTAAAAATAATTTTGTTGTCAAAATAATTATATAAAAAAACTTAAGCGTTGATGACAATACTACAAAAAGTTTTAACATTCTAACAGCCTGTTTAAGCGTTCTATGTAATCAAATGTGTATAGAAAGAACAGTTTTGCTGAAGTATTTAAAAATTTAGTTAGATACAGATCTGAAAATAATTTTGTATGGATCATCAAAACATAAAATGCTTAGATGTCGATGACAATGCTACAAAAAAAAAATGTTAACATTCTAGCAACCTATTTGAAAGTACATATTCTATATAATTATTTTGAATAAGTTGAATACAGTTATTCTGAATATAGTTGAATTTTTAGGTACTTGAGCCATTTTTTCCATGTATAAATCTCAAGATTCGCTTCAAAACTTTATCGACTACTACGGATATATTTTGCGTTTATATTTCCTGCTCTATGTATGTGTTGTGTATTTTATCGTTTTCATTGTTATACCTAAAATCGTAATTTCCTGGTAAGCAGCCTCTGCCGGTTCTTTATGGCTCCA
>NW_017305987.1:1362921-1368624 GCF_001594115.1 Trachymyrmex septentrionalis | reverse complement strand
TATTTTATCGTTTTCATTGTTATACCTAAAATCGTAATTTCCTGGTAAACAGCCTCTGCCGGTTCTTTATGGCGATTTGGCGCAGAAGCATTTGATGTCGCGAGTGTAAACGATGTGCGAATCGCGATATCCTCCAATGCTCCCATAAAATGACCCCGTTTCCATTTACACCTGTAGACTGCAGCGCGCTCAGTTTGCACTGTATTGCAGCATTCGTGTAATCGCAGACACGATTAACAATAGATCTGTACATTGCTCGCATTTTTTGCACTTATTGTCTCTGCTTACTCTTTTCAACATTCGAATACATTTATCTTGTGCTAAGCACAAACATTTGTGAGGCTTTCAAGCAACGCAAACAGACCTAATAGCAGTCTGCCTCGCAGGCCGTAAGTCGGCCACGTATTCGTAATGAAGGAATAGCAGGGCTGCATGTAACTGTGAGTGCGGGATTCAATCCGTGAATGGTGTTCAACAGGTATCCGTAGTAATCTCCAACTAGGTGGAGTCATAATGGGATGGGACGCCGGCCGAAGTCGTTTCATTATCGGGCAAGTCGATAGACGGCGAAGATATTGCAGTGCGCCAAATTGCAGGAACCTTCGGCAAATCGAGATAAATCACGTTAAATGCCAATGCCGAACCGCAAACAACTTGCTTCTCGGCATTCTTGGCCGTCCAACCAATTCTCGCGAATTTCTCATGCAATTGACCCTCTTTCCAGTTTAGCGATTTTCATTGATTTCAAGATGCTGGTATATTTATCGTTACATGAGCGAACGCATACAATATAATTTTTGATTGTTATTATGTAATGTAAGAATTAAAGATTAATTCTTTTATATTACAATTTTTTACACGGAACGAACGAATTTTACTGAAGTATCTTTGGATATAATATTTTTAAATAAAAATTTAATTAGATGCAGATTTGAAAATAATTTTGTTGGATCAAAACAATTATGTGGAACACTTAAACGTTGATGACAAAGTACAACGAAAAATTTTAGCAGTCTAGCAACCGTTTTTGCTTTTCATGTATTTATCGTACTTCATTACATTCACAAAAAAAAGTTCAGCCCTAACTTTCAGCTGTAAGCTCTCATTAATGTCGCGTCAGATGTGCTTTTACAAAAAGAAATAAAATGGCGTCAAAGTATAGATATTCTTAGAAGCGCGTGGATATTTTTATTCTTTTCCGCGGCTTTCCCGCGTGAGACACGGTAGACAGAAAGCTCATTCAGATCGGGCGGAGCTGCAATTCGAAAATAATTCAGCAGCTGCCAGTACTGGTATCGTTGGTCGAGTGAGTAACTTAGAATTACGATGATTAATTGAACGTCAGAAACAGGGCGAGTAATTTACGGGACAAATTCGCGGACTACGAGAACACGTCGCCGAGTTTATACGCAGCTCGTTTCCTCCCTTTCCCTGTTTCTCTCTCTCTCATTCTCTCTCTTCAACTTTTCTCTGTTCTGTTTCTTCCATAATCCTATCTGGCTTTCGGAGCTGTCTCTGCTTTTCGTCAGCGGATAAGATGTAGATCGATTTAGCAACAAGTTCGACGTGCGTACAAAAATATGTCATTCTATAGAAGTCCTGTCCTCAATTTTAATGATAGGTTATTATTTGGTCGTATCACTTGGAGAGACGTTTTTCTTTCAAGAAATCCGACGAGGAAATAAGAGGACTTTTAATACAACCCATGTAACATAGATATCCAAATGTTCTGAGAACGTTCGCAGAAATCATCTTTGGGATAAAGTGTGCAGGAAGTAACACTAAAATCCAGAACTTAGGCTATTCGAATGCTTTAAATAATCGAATAACAGTCTTAGAAGAATTCGTACGTTAAATACTTAGCTCAATTAAAAACTTTTCTGATTGTTATCGTATGATAAGAATTAAAGATTCATTCTTTCATGCAATGTTAAACGAAACAAACGATTTTGCTGAAATATCTTTAGTTAGTATTTTTACAGAAAAATTTAATTAGGCTTGAAAATAATTTTGGTAGACCATTAAGATAATTATGCGGAACACTTAAACGTCGATGACAATTTGCGCGCGTACATTCAGCGTAAGTTAATCCAACAAAAATGACTTACTTAAGAATGTTAATTACAGAAATGAACGTCTCCTCAAACTTCAGCGTCGCGCGCGCGCGATGTTTAAATTGATTTCCGTTCCGTTTATGAGCCCGAATGATTTGTTAACGTTTCTCGCTAGCGTTATGCGCGACAGCTGTCACGGAGAAACTCGTCTAACTCGTCTGCTCTTATTCGTTCACTTTATGCTTGCCTCCAGCCGGTTAAAACGTTTCTGAACGTCTGTATATACTTTTATAATACGTGTTGTCGGAGCGATTCGCGCTGAGAGCAAAATTCACGCCCTTGCTGAGATCCCTTGTCGCTAAACGTCAAATAAATGCGTGCATTCAATTAAATTCGAGTCTTGGAATTCGAAATTCTTATCCATTTAGCCTTGCAAATGTCCACTCGCGTTCTCCGTCTTTGCCTTCGTCGCATTCACCTGCCTATCATTTTATATTATATATGTTTACCTCGCCCAAGTGTTCCCGTAATTATTCGACGTCGGGCCCGGAAACCCGATAATATTTCATAACGCGAAAACACTCGTTGAGATTTCCTCGTATTTATAAAGCGAGAGACACGACTCGGCGCCAGAATCCACAACTTAAAAGTAGCGCATCGATTTCCAGCCATTTGTTCAATAAATCGTTGCTCCCGCTGCTTCTGCAGGCTTTACAGGATAGAACGATCGAGGAGTTACGCTGATGTACTTTTAAAATAGCACCGAGGTCAAAACGAGACTTAGACGATCATCCGTTCCACGGACAGTCATCGAAAAATCATAGATCACTCGCGAGAAATTATTGCTCGCCTTGGTCGAGTTACCGAGTCTAGAGATATACACAAAGTCCCAAGATTTTTCACGTTCCAAGTAAAAAGTTAATATGAAGAGACAGACAACAATAATTATTTGTGTTCAAAATAAAAAAAAAAAAACGTCGCAAAGTATTGTCTTATAGATCAACTTTCATAGATCAACTTTAATTTCGGTTCAACTTACTCTTCATTCTTTTTCTAATTCTTGTAATCAGAAAAAGAAGAAAAGTTAGTTGAATCGAGATTAAAATTAAATCATCTACTTTGTTAGAAATGGATATTAAATATATTTTGCTTCCTCCGTCTGCAATTTACAGGCCTTTTTTGTCTACCCTTTTTACTGTTCTAGGTTTTCAAAAATTGTGGATAAATTCAGGACTTTTTTACATCTCTATTACATTACCAAATAATTTTCTCAACTATTTTAGAAGAAGAAATTGGATTCCGTCTTTCTTTATTTCGAAGAAATTTGAGAGTATTTGACTTGTGTCAAAACAGATTCAGAGATTGCAGGATTAAAAAAAAAAAGAAACCTATGCATGTGCGACGTATTTTTCTGCAAATAATTTCTCGTTCACGCGACTCTTCTATGATAATTTTATATATATTTTACACAGTCCATTATTTCCAAATTTGATAGCGTGAAGCCGTAAAACATACAAACGCAGTTGGCAGAACACACACTAATTCAAAATTAGCTGCACGGATTGAATTTCTTCGGTCGTGTAGCAACAGGGTGTTCGGAAAGCGAGTGTCTTCATCAAGAAGCCGCGGAGGAAACAGATCGTTGCTTTCACGAAAGCAGATCGCCGGTGAAATTTATGCCGTCACGTGTCGTCCTCGTGGACAAAGTGGACTGCAATTTAACCGCTCCGCTTTAACGAAGCGCCGTTTCTCGTTTAAATGTAGAATCGTAGTAACAACTTTGTGTCCGCTAATCGCGTTACAAGCGAAAAACAATCATCGAGTTTACGATGCGATCGTATCCGTACAATAAGACTGGTAGAATCTCTTCCATCTTCGCTCTTTTGCTGCGCAATCTCTTTCACTTAAAAACATCTTCGCGGCTAATTTTTCGTGATTATCGTTCGTAATGTTTTCCCTTTTATTTACCTTGAACAATTCTAGTCCGTTTAACGCGACAGTATTCACATAATTCACCCTTAACGAGTCCTTTCGTTAATTCAGCGGAACACTTCACTTCTGTTGAAGTGACATTCGAGCTCAAGCCAAGAATTTTGCAATTCTCATCGGTATGCGGACAGTTGTTGGTCACATCTGCATTTTGACGCTTCGAATCTGCTTTTTAATAGTCATAATCGGATATATGCACGGAAAGGACGGTTTGCTGAAGTATCTAAAAATTTAGCTACATACAGATCTGAAAATAATTTGGTTAGATTATCAAAACAATCATGTAAAAAAATTCAAGAGTGACGAACAACGCTGCGAGAACTTTCAACATTACATCAATCAACTTGAGCGTCCTATATAATTATTTTGATAGTCCAACAAAATAATCAGATCTGTACCTAAACTTTTAGATACTTCAGCAAAATCGTTATTTCCATATAGCTATAAATCTGAAAATAATTATGTAGAACACTCAAATTGATTGCCAAAACTTTTTACAGAATCGTTTATCATACTTGAGATTTCTACATAATTATTTATTTATTTACACAATCCAACAAAATTATTTTTAGATCTGTATCTAAATAGATTTCTTAATACTTCAAGAAAATTATTTTTTCCTATGTCTTCTCTTTTCTATCCAATGTATCTAATATCCATTTCTACCAATGTATATAGAAACTTTAATCTCTGTTTTATTTACTGTCTTTATCTTTTCTAACTCTTAAACCTATAAAAACAATAATAATTACAAAAGGACTCTCAAATTTTAAACGACATACAAATAAATAAAAGTAGGCTAATGAGAGTCAGCGCAGATAAAATATTCTTAGAACTAAAGAAATAAAGAGTAAATTGAACAGAGATTAAAGTTCATTTACATTTGTAGAAATAAACACAAGTCACTTTTTGCAAAGTTTATTCTACGCAAAGGGTTCTTAATTAGATAATTACACAGACTTTTGTGTTCAGAAACACGTCTTTGTAATAACATGAAAAAGATTAATGCCGTTCCCACGAGCTTCTGCGGATCTTTAAAAAAATCTCGTAATCTCCCTCGGCAAATTTCTTTTTCTAATTGGGACAAAAATTTTTTGCAACGCTAATTTGACAGAAAAGTTACGAGATCGCGTGACACATCTGAAACAGGAAGATGTAAATCGCGAATGCGTTCG
Organism: Trachymyrmex septentrionalis; assembly: GCF_001594115.1. Classification (NCBI taxonomy): domain Eukaryota; kingdom Metazoa; phylum Arthropoda; class Insecta; order Hymenoptera; family Formicidae; genus Trachymyrmex; species Trachymyrmex septentrionalis. The sequence continues at coordinate 1,363,406 of NW_017305987.1, read as the reverse complement.
TTCATTAGAAGCTCCTACATCGAACGACGATCGTCTGCCGCTCATTTACCGCAGGCTTACGTTGCCGGCCGTCGTTTCTGCGCTCGAAGCGAGTTCGTTGCCAGTTCTAAAATCGTCGTCCTGACAATGACGTAGGATCGCGGCCGTTTGTCTCACGTGGGACGATAATCGCGACGGTGGATCCTCTCTTTCGTCGCTTCGACGAACGGAAAATATATTACACCGCGGGATCGAAAATCGAAACGAAATCGCAGCGAAACGATTTTGTGAATTTCACGTAATCTGCGTCTGAAGTTAAATAACGAGATATATAGTATGTATATCGATGAAACACAACACGGAGGCTGCTGGAACAATAAATAAACAGTAGTTGGCACTGTTTAGGTAAATCGTACACAGTGATGCTTATGCATTTGCTCCGCGAATTTTGCGTTGCAGCGCGGGAATTGCAGTCGCATTGCACTCGCGTTTCTCTCTCTCTCTCT
>NW_017305987.1:1358027-1362498 GCF_001594115.1 Trachymyrmex septentrionalis | reverse complement strand
ATGTCTTTTAAAAAAACGCGATGACTTTTTACTTAACCTAATATATATATATATATATATAAGAAAATAAGGTATATATAAATAATAAACACCAATGGAATAGTTTACTAACTCGCGACTTCTAGAACAACTAATCCATCGTACGGAATAACTAGACGATACCAATAATATTCAAAGTGTACGACGTGCTAAAATACATTGTTAAGACACTCGACAGTAGCAAGAAAATATTTAAAATCTTTTTCCTCTTTCGTTCTATATATAAAATAATTTACTTAGCCTACCGAGAAAAATTTATTTTTCTCAGTTCACCGAATTCAATAAAAGAATTTTTTAAAAGACTTTTTCTAATCAGATATTCAACTAACATAAATTGATGTCTGGAAATTATATCGACCTCTAAATTGTTGTTTTAAATCGTTTAAAGGGAATATCAACAATATTGTGCAAAATAATTGTATAAAAATGTCGAGTAGCTCAATCGAGGTAAAAAATGAGTTAATTTATTAAAATATTGAGCATCTTAATCGATACGAAAATTACAAAAGTGAGCGAATTTACTAAAGTATTTATAATTTCATTGATCAATATCAACACTTAGTAGATTTGCTCACTTTTGTGATTTTCACCTCGTTTCAAGATAAAGAGAGAAAAAATCGACCCCCTGGAAGCCGTTTAAGATCTTTCAATACAATTCTTGAGATTTTAATCTTCCGCCGACTGGGATCTTTAAATTAAAGACACCGTCGATTATTTCAAATGTGAATTTTGATAGATAAATTTAAATCTGTAAAAAAAAATACGTAAAATACAATTCGATTTTACGGTGTAAAAACTAATTATTAAAGCTTTGGCAAGTACTAAAATTTTTGCAAATTTTGATATAATCCGGGGAACGTTCGAAACAATAAAAAATTTACTCTGTTTTTTTTAAAGATCTCTGTTACTGACGGAAGAATATTAAAATTCATGTTGCGGAGGATTGACATTTGTCTTAATTTTTCTGCCAATGCATAATGTTTCACTTTTTCGCAAGATTCACTTCTTCGCTAAAAATATATAATCGAAAACTAGAGAAAATCTATGCAAGACTATCCTTCATTGTTCGGTGAGTGTGGATTTAAAGCGTCATAAAGAAATTCGCACAAATAAATATAAAAATTTGAATTGTTATTAATTCGAAATTGGATGCATTGACGGAAGGTCAATAAAATAACACACTATATCGAATTAGAGCTTCAAATTGTTACGCGTCAATTCTCTTTCGCTTTCTGTTAATTATTTTATCTAGTTGCGTTAGCACTTTTATTTCTAAACGCTCTGAGCTCATCGTTCCTCGAGATCCCTCGTGTACGATCGCTCGACACAAGACGCCCACGTTACAGCGTCGGCGGAAGCTCGATGATTACGGCAATCGTCATGTATACACATCATCAAACAACTTACCTCCTGAATCTTGTAGCTGGTGCGAATGGTTTTACGTCTGGTGGTGGTAATCTCATAAGTTTCCTCAACGGTGGGCGCCCCATCGTCGTCGTTGACGTTACTGGTGATGACGCCGCCTCCGTCGTCGGTCCTCATTAGAGCGTCCGTCTCGTCCATCGTGACGTTCTCCGTGTCCACTTCCATCGAGGAACAAGAAACGTGCCTCTAGCCGAACCGATCTAAGAAAGCCCCCGTGGAGATTTCGCTGCGAACGGGAGCTACGGGAAGCGCGACGAACACGAGCTCGTCCTGCCTGCCGCGCGGTCCACCAGATCGGTCCGATTTCGGCTAGCGCTCGGCGATAAAGTTTTACAGCGCCGCGAGACTATTCCGGGAGTCCAAGTTCCGCGCGGAGCGGCGAGGCTGGCAGTACTAAAGCACCGCGCTGTGGAAACCCGCGCGGCGGACGAGATCCCGCGCGCGTCTTTCGACGGCGAAAATAGAATCCTGTGGTTTCCCGCAGGAACCCAGCAGCCCGCACGCGTCGTACTGGCACTATATTGCAACATTTGTGGACATTTCAAATAGCTGAGACTTATATCGAAAGAATTTTGAAAAACATCGAACCGCATCCTTGAGGATAGGATTTTTTAGGACTATGGATATATTATCGCTTTTGAGGACGAAAATATGGAGTTGCTGAAAGAGAGACTCGAGAAGTTCATCTCCTTCACGTCTGTCTATTTTATAGCTCGTAAAACATTAAATATTCAAATTTTGAATGTACAACGCGATACTACTTAATGTCACAATTAAATCCATAATACACTTGTTGTTATAAGGCACATGTACTTCGAACATCGTATTCGCGAAGGTGTAATAAAATCTTATTCGAGAATATAAATCTATAAAAATGTATCTTAACGCTGCAATATGGAATGGCAATATCGTAATATAACGTCATACTGAATCTTTGAAAATTCGATAAAATATCTAACACTAAATTATACAGTCAATAAACTTGACTTTCCTAAGCTCTTATATTATATAGTTCTTTTTAATGGCACTGTTTCTCTTGAGACTAAATTAATCATGTTTCTTGATATTTACAATTGATATATATATATATATATATATATATACATAAACGTTGATAAACGCATATGTTTATAAAAGATATTTTGAATTTTATCGTAATATAAAAGCAGAATATTTGTAGAGAAAATCCCGGCCATCTGATGGTTTAAAAAGACCGACATTCGTAATTATGCCTGTGATTAAACTCGCCGGTGTCACATCGAATGCTGGATTCCAACATGTTATACCCTCTGCTGCGATTCTCTTGTCGTTCATGTGAGTTATTTCTTGTTCAGATCGCTCCTCAATGACTATCTGATCACCATTGAACACATTTAAGTCTATAGACGTCAGTGGTGCAGCCACATAGAAAGGAACATTGTGATATTTGGCGAGAATTGCAATCTGTAATCAATAGAAATATTATGCAAATGTGTACCGTATACATAATTACAAGTACATAAATATTAGATACGTAGTCTGAAAATGTTCGGAATGAATCGGAATTCCAATTGGAATCTATTCAGAATAATTCCATAATACATGACCTGATATCTTTGGAGGTAAATCAGTTATTTTTGGAACAATTATCTTTTATCGTTTGTGATTCTATCTGTAATATTCTGTAATATTTCGAATTAAGATAGTCGGGACTGATAAGTTACCTGATAAGTTCCAATTTTATTTGCGGTGTCACCATTTTCGACGACCCTGTCTGCGCCTACAACAACAGCGGTAATCTGTTTCGTTTTCATTAGCGCTGCGACCATGTCGTCGCAAATTAGAGTTGCTGGTATCTTGTCGTGTACCAATTCATAAGCGGTTAAACGTGCGCCTTGATTATATGGTCTGGTCTCGGTGCAATAAACGTGCTCTGAAACAAATAGATAACGATTGAGAAATGTGTCTCTTACTCGCCCGGCCAAGATAAGGCTTTCAAAAACAGATTATATTTACCGAGTCTTCCCCTCTCGTGAAGAGATCTGATGACACCTAAAGCTGTGCCATATCCCGCGGTAGCGAGACTCCCGGTATTGCAATGGGTGAGCACCCTGACAGAACTTCCCTCAGGCACATTACGTAGAATTTCGTCCGCTCCAAATTTCCCGATTGCTTTATTGTCCTTTATATCGTCCATCAGCATTTTATCTATTTGGTCTATGAATCTATAATATAAATTTCAAAATAATGTAAATCAGACTGTTCATATCTTTCTCCAAAGGTATAAAGTCATAAGTACTCGTCTTTCATCTGAGATAGCGTGAACTCGTCAGAGTTACACAAATAATCTGCCTTTTCTGTGAAGAAGTTAGCTGCCTCTTTCATGTTGACTGCAGTGGGACGTGCCGTTACCAGATAATTCATGTTGTCCTTGATATCCCGAAAAAGAGCCTCCTTATCATCATAGTTTGGATGTTGAAGAATCTCTACTGCCACACTGAGGCTGCCCACAATAGCTATAGCTGGTGCACCACGTACCTGTAGTTATCAAATTACATTTACTGTTAAATGTAATCAATTATATGACTTATTCTTAAAAATTTCATATACATTCACAGTTATGTAACATTTCATTTGATACTAAGTCAACAAAGAAGGAAAAAAAAACAGAAAGAAAAAATACAAAGTTGATGTAGAATAAATATCCAGGAAATATGTAATTTGAGATCTTTTTTTTTTATGTGGGACTTGATATTATTACAGGTGCAGTCTGCATGATGCACATGATGTATTGTTTTATTTTTTATAGATATTTATGTTTCATTTAGATTAATCACATCTCGTATTTAATTCAGTGAGCCTAATTGGAAAGTTAAATAATTTAATAAATAAAGCAAGATATAAGAATTTCCATGTATAAAAGAAAAATCAAAATAGGGCTGTATGAATCAATATAATTAATGATAAGCAAAATTATTCATACATTGTGTCTTAAATATTAGCCCAGGAATTAAATAAAAACAATAAA
>NW_017305987.1:1356370-1357759 GCF_001594115.1 Trachymyrmex septentrionalis | reverse complement strand
ATACATTGTGTCTTAAATATTAGCCCAGGAATTAAATAAAAACAATAAATGTTTCATATAAATAATAAATGTTTAATTACCTCTCTGACTCAAACAAACCGCAACTAAATAATTTATTTCATTTTTTTTTTCTTTTTGTATTGACAATATTATTGCTTTACAAAGCGAAAGTTCAGTGTCAGCTAAAAATATAGAAAGATCATGTTTCATGTACATGGTGGATATCACGATTTTGCAAATTCTGTGTGTCAGCTTTATAGAACTTTATAGAATAAGTCTTTTTTTAGTTCAACAAAGCACTGCGTTCAAATTTATTTTCTAACAATAATACTTTTATACCTGCATCTTGTTAATGACATTCCAGCCATCCTTGACACCTTTGACCTGGATATAGCTGGTCGTTTCCGGCAGCAGCGTTTGGTCCAGGATCTCCAGCTTGCCGTCTGCCTTGCTCCATTTCATTGCTTGCAGCGTCATCGTGAGCTGATGATAGCGATCTATCGCAACCGGTCACGGGGCCAATTCACAATGACTCTCTGGATTTATTGAATGAACGTGTGACAATTGAGAGCCGAGCCAGCTCACAATTACATTACGCCCAGCGAGCTCTTGCCTTCTTCTTTAGGTTAAGGTTGAAAACATTCGGAAACATCCAACGAGCAGGCGCCATCTGACGAACGAGATTACGTCACGTGTGCTCCATTCCATCCCACCCATCTCCATCGCCATCTTCACCCCTTCACAGCCGAAAGCGTATAACGTTATCACCAAACGCGTTACATAATTCTGATAGCAGCAACAAGCGGTTGTCATCAGTTCATCTGTTTTGAAACTCCGGCACAGCTCAAGACAGCTGTGAAGTAATCGAACGCGTGATCTACTGAGATCAGAATTGCCTCTCGTTTCTGTCCGCGAACTGTCCAGCGCTGATAGAAACGCAAATAAATCCTGATATACGGGAAAATAGGTATTTGTGTCCATAGAATTGTTTACTATCAAAATTATACGGTGACAGATCTCTATTAATTAATTACGTACAGTAAAAGAAGCAGCTTAATAATTAGTATAACTTCAATATAATTGATTCTTATTATTGTTCATTTCTCACTAAATCTAAATGAACCAATAAATAAACCAATCATATTAAAAGAATTTTATAATAGTTGCAAAACTATTTTTTTGCTGAATGCAACCATTGCCTCCAATTATTTAATTAAATTTAGTTTTTGTTATGCAAATTATTTATATTATAAATAAAGTTATTAATGATGACAAAATTCTTTTTTTTTCTTTTTAAGATAAGTTGCCAAGAAAATGTAAAGTATAATATATATCCGGATTATATAATAAAAATTTATTTTAATAATTGTTTTGATAATTACAATTATA